>NC_044502.1:6598951-6641451 GCF_902362185.1 Chanos chanos | reverse complement strand
TCAGGCGACGTCATGCAGTCAGCCCATGGAGACGGAGCTTCATTTCAAGCCTACCAAAAAAGACAAACAAACATAACATTAACAGAAACAAATTAAAGTATTTACACAGGAGTAAAGAGAAAAAAATGGCAAAAGTGACCTCTAAAGAAATCAGCCTCTCGTGAAGATTAAATTGTAATTATAATTGTAATTGTAATTGATATCAACCTTAATAAACGGACAGGACCTCACCAGTGACGGTTCTCTGCTTCTGATCCACTTTGAACACGGCTGATTCCTTCATCGTGTTATCTATTTCAATAACCACACAATGACCTTACCATTAATGTTTTCACAGACATTCCATTTAAAAACAAAACAAAACAAAACAAAACTTTTATAGTAATCGTCAGTGGATAGTGTCCTCAAAACACACATTACGGGAAGTTTACCTTCAGTCGATTAATCAAGTTCAACTTGTCGGGCTCACCCTGAAATATGAGGTCTTTGTCCTTTCCGTTGACAGAAGAGGGGATATGATGGTCCTGGCAGCTGAGCAGGTCTCGGGTTATTGTTCACACTCTTGTCCGTGGTCTTGTCTCCTACCATCAGCGCCGCGGCCGTCTGACTCCCAGAGTCGTTTACCGGGATCTGTTCTTTCGCCGAGGCCACTGCTCACATCTAATTAACCTCTGTGTGGGGGGAAAGGTAGGCGCAAGCAGCCTGGCAGACTTCAAACGGGCAAGAGGAGAAGAAGCAAAAAAAAAAAAAAAAAGACAAAAAGAAGCCGGCCAATCAACTACGCGGCTATGTGATAGGAATTTTATAGGATGATGCAAGGCGCGGACGGATTAGACCGGTTTTCGAGATCTTGGGTGCGATTCTTATTAATCCCCTTCTACTGAAGCCTTGATGGTTTCTCCAACGTCCTCCTGGGGTGTCTCATCTCCGTCATGAGTTGGAATTGAGTGACCTCCAAGACATTGAGCAGGCCACGGGGAATGGGCTGATACGTCCTTTAATGTGAGGGATCCTACGCCGGATTGAGACGGAGGAAAAACTTGTGTCGGATTAGGTGGATTACCCTCTTTCACGCAACGGGGTATCAATGTAACTGCAACTGGCCAAGATCACAGATACATTTACTTTTGAAAACAGTAATGAAAATGATTTTGATTTCTGAGAAAGACAACAGAGCGAAGCAGTATGTCTACATTGTCCCATTATGGTGGCTATTTACAGAGTTGCCAAATATTTAACAGTGACATTTATCTGCATGTATACATATGATAAAATGTAGGTGAAAGGCTGCCAAGCAATAAACCCCCTGGACCTTCGGTAGGACTACTACTAGATACACATTTCTAACAAACCCATTTGATATGGATACTGAAAGCCAAATCTTACTGGCCAGTCATGAACATACACAATATCTCTCTGATGTGGAATATTCTGGATAAAAACAGAGAGGGATTGTGGCATTGTTAGTCAGCTAATGTGAGTCAGTTGGCTGGCCTTTGTCCGTCAGCTTTGAACTGTCCAGCCGTCACGCAGGCGCCTCCAGCTCCCTCATGTCATTATGACAGAGTGGTCACAGAGAGACTAAAACACACTGCAAATACACACACACACACACAGGGCATTTGTCATGAACAGATAGATCATGTATGTTTGTGTGTGTATGTGTATGTGTGTGTGTGTGTGGGTGTGTGTGGGGGGGGGGGGGGGGGGGGGGGGGGGGCGTCTGTGTGTGTGTGTGTGTGTACATGTGTGTGAAGCATGACTGCGTTTATAGTCTTGGATGGCATTCAAACCATCTTGACTTTCAAGTAACATGTCAATTCTGTAATTCATAGATTTTTGCTTGAGTCTAAAGTCTTTTTTTTTTGTTGGATTCCACAGATACCTTCTTGTTTTTCAAGTGTTTGCGAATATTTGTGCTAGAATAAAGCCTTATTTGGGTCATGTTTCAGGGTCATAAATTTAGAAGAACACATGAATGTTTAGGATTCAGTCTGACATAAATTAAAAGACAAAAAACTCAGGTAATGCTTTCCTTCATATCATCATATCCAAGCTGGTATAAATAATTCTAATTTCATAAATATTACATGATATCCTTGTTGCACTATTTGAAACCCACTTTGGACTTCACTTTGCCCTTGACCGACCTTGAGACAATGCTTTAAATCATTGCCACAGGTATGGATTAGTAATATCTAAGCATCGATCTAGGGCAGAACGCTTGAATTATATTTTTTCATAAGAATACATCTCTGTAATGTGACACAGTACAAAAGAATTAAAACAGCCTGTGGTCAGAGCTATTACAGCACTAGTAAAAACGTGTTATCGCCACGATAAACGATGAAAAAGACATATTTCTCTTTTTGCTTTTTTTTTGTTTGTTTGTTTGTTTGTTTTTTTGGGAGGGGCAATCAAGCCATACTTGTATCGGTGAAAAAGAACAAATCCATGATCATAAAATGTAATGGAAAGAAACAGACCTGGTTGTTCAACAGTAACATTTAGTCTTCTCCGGAGCGGCAGAGCGGTGTGTGTGTGCTGACAGGGAGGCTATACTGAACAAACACTTATATTGATCAAAGCGAGGCCTTCACAAGCCCAGTCGAAAGAGTAAGAGCGATAGCCCGAAGTAACGGGGTTATTTTGCGAGGAAAAAAAAAAAAACACATCCGTCTGCATGTGTCGTCGCCGCGATTGCGAAAGCGGTGGCGTCCGGTCAGATTAAAAATTAATCCCCGATCTCTCGGCTGACCCCTGGTTTTATGAGCCCGGTTGCGGGTTGAAGAACTTACAGCTTTCTTCGGGACAATTTGTGGTTGATGATTTTAATTTGTGGGCAAATGAACGATGCTGGCGTTCTTCCAGATGAAGTGATACTTAAAATCCCATTACTGGCATTTCGGTATACATTAAGGTATATGATTAAACTAATTTACCATTCTAATGACTCCCTAGATAGAGCATCGCACAGGCTAGTTTTGAAACTGTGAAAGGTGCATGGACATCTGTACATATGACCAAGAAAATGAAACAGGAAGGCATCAAAAGACAGGAAGAGATTTGAGAGAAATTCTTAGAGACACAAAGCTTTTTCTTCCTTCTTTCTTTCTTTCTTTCTTTTTTTTATCTTTTGGGCTTTTCTTCCTAGTCTATAGTACCTCTAATCTCCTGAAGGCTAAGCACTGAGAAAGGATGTCTCTTGTTGGTTCAGAAAAAAGAAAGAAAGAAAAGAAAAGAAAAAAAAGAAAAACCCAACAAAGTTGTAATATGAAATAGATTTATTCATTTTTAATGAATGCAAATTCTTGAACACTCCTCTAACTGCTCAACAAATCCAAAATGACATGAGTAACATGATCTAAGATAGCATTAACACTTTTTAAAATTCTGCTCTGGCTATCCTAATACACTAAGGATGACATTTATGCATGGTCTAATAGCTAATCCGGTTATGTCCATCCACAGAGAGAGTACACACTATTTCTCTGTTTTAATTCACGATGATCCAGAAAGAAACATACACAAACTCTGTGTTGCCACTGTATTTAATTCACAACGATCCACAGAAAACATACACACATACACACTTGTACACACACACACACACACACACACACACACACAGAGCGTACTGCCAATGAAGTGGCCATGTATACATCACAATCCATACCCTTTAGGCTGCCCCTTGCCATCCTCATCCTAAACGAAACAAGCACTTCATAGACATCAAAGCCACGAACCAACAACGTAACCTGACAAGCCTCCCATTCCGCTCGTGGAGTAGCTGCCCATTGCACTTTAGAGACCACTTCTCCTGCTGCCATAAGGATAAAAACGTCAACTTCCTTTAAGCTCAGATGGTGCTTCATCTATGTGTGTGTGTGTGTGTGTGTGTGTGTGTGTGTGTGTGTTTGCGGGGAGAGAGCCTAGCAGATCTTGTTATTGCCTCCAGCTACGATGTCTGGAAAAACATCAACAAATTTATGCAGAACAACACTTGAGGCGGAAAGTGTTCTCAAACTGGTGTTAAGGTTCTTTTTCCTACTCTTAATCTCATGGATTATAATGTCAACTGTAATTCTGATCTCAGACCTCCATTTAGGGTAAATAGCCACGCATCTAAATGTGAAGTTGAATAGGCATAAATGAGAATTTTCATAACCGTAAATGTTAAATACATTTTAATAGGCATTTCAAGTGCTGAAAAGGCTAACAGTACGTCAGTTATGAAAAACAAATATGGTCATTTCAGTTTCTCATTCGTTGTTTGCGTTTTGAAATAGCTACTTCGAGGAGGTATATCACGTAAATCTCTGAATGAATCATCAGATAGTGATAATCCCAGCTCTTAAAACAATCATAGGTACAGTGATAGCATCAATGTTCATTTGGATTCAATAAAGCATCAATGTTCATTTGGATTCAATAAAGCATCAATGTTTATTTAGATTCAGTAAAGCATCAATGTTCATTTAAATTCAATAAAGCCTGTTTGAGCCAGTATTTGGAGACAACAAAAACATTATACTCCACCATTTGCTCAATTCATACTGTATTCATGCTTGCCCTTAAATTTAATGAGCTTTCCAAGGGATGCAGACCAATAGGTATAAAAAAAAAAAAAAAAAAAGACAAACAAAAGAAAAAAAACCCCAAAACGCTATTTGGAAACGTTTAGCTGCCCGGTCGCTTTGGTACATCTTAATCCTCACCTCACTGTGGGAGAGGCTTGAGACCATATGTCATCCAAACGGCGGTGTCACGCCTTCGTAAATCTGTCTTTGGCTTCGCTGCGGGGTGGCGGCCCCGATGAGATCCGGACGCTTTCATAATCCAGTTACTGTCTCAATGCTCCGCTCTGGATCAAGGCCAAGACACATATTACACAAATAAAACAAGCGCAGCCGACGAGAGCGTTTTCCTTTTTTTTTTTTTTTTTCCCCTTCCATTACCAGGTTCACAACCTTCTTCCGAGAAATCATAACGGATATTGGACGTGGGCTTAGTGTCACATAAAACTTAAAAGTCACCTGTAGACGAACTTGTTTTTTTGTTGTTGTTGTTTTGTTTTTTGTTTTTTTACACAATGAAAACAGTATATTTCGGTCTCAAAAGCAGTAGAAGAAGGAGAAGACCTGCCCATTTAGGCCCGGCTGTGTTTCTGAGTGGGCGACCCCGAGCTGGTTTGTCCAATCTGAAATTTATGGCAGTGTGGACCTCTCATCTGCCAAGGTTAGTGCTGGTCTCTGGCACTTCCAATCTGTTAGAGCATCAGGCCTCAATCAGCTAACCCAGGCAACCTGTCACAGACATGGCCCCTCCATTTCTTATGTGCTCCTAATGGCTATGTGAGGAGGATGTCAGTCATAAATTACCTCCTTCTCTCTCTCTCTCTGTCTCTCTTTCTCAGTATCTTGTGGCTCCAAGCTCTGGGCTTCACCGGCTACAGAGCGTCCTCACACAATAAAATTTGCGACATTGTGAAGCCTTTAGTAGAACGGAAATTTTACGGGTCTGTCGGGGGGGGGTTGAAATTTTGTTAAGCGGTATATGGGAGGTGAGTTCAGTGAGGTTGGGTTATGGGGGGAACTCCTGTCTCCTGCATGGAAAGTTATGTGCAGCTAAATCAGAGCTGATCCTACCCAGGGGAGGAAGAGGGGATATTTGTTGTGCTCATTCAGAGCGAAAGGTGACTCATAAAACTCTGCGGCTTGGTGAATGCATGTCACAATGCATAAACAGGTAGGGAGGTTTATGTTTGCGTGTGTGTGTGTGTGTGTGTGTGTGTGAGTGCGTGAAAAAAAAAAGTCTCTCTCACATGAATGGCATATGCAGTCTTCCGGGCAGCCCTGTGCCCTCTTGCATGTCAGTGCTTAGTTGAGCATGTGTCTGTATGAATCACACTGTGTGCTTAAGAACTAAAACCGCTCTGCTCTTTTTCTTCCTTTTTCTCCTGAGCGTCATTTTTAGAACTATTTATGCTGCTCTCCAGTCTTTAACGTGGGCAATCAAACAAACGCCAAAAAAAAAAAAAAAAACGACTTGCGCTATCCCTCATGCTATTTTGGGCCTGAAAAAAAATTCTTCCTTATCAGCCATTTGTCAGCAGGCATTGTCAGTGACTTTAGTTTTTAGCTTTGTTTTTTTTTGTTCACAGCTCAGCATGAGTGAAAAGGCTTGTTTCATTGGTTTTATACATGTGGTAACTTTGTTTCTAAGTCCTGGAATCATTCTAAATTCTAAATTCTAATTCTCTGAAGATGACGTCATTCCGAGTTTCTGTGTGCTGCCTAAATGGGTTAACTGAACGAAAAAAAAATATCAGAATCAAGAATAAACATGGTTACAAAAAATCCCAAATTACTAAACTATGGAATTGCTAACCAGCATACAGCTACTGGTACTTAAAGTACCAATACTTACCAGTGTGAAAACTCTGTGGACATCAACTTGCATTAAATACCATAGAATCTAGAACTCTTATGATTTTTTATACTGTAAATCCTTTATACTGTAAACCTAAATAAAATGTCTTCTGTACTAACTTACGATATCTCTCAAGGTCTCCTTCCCTGCTGCATTTTAGGGAGTCTGTCCTTGCCACTGTTGGTCTGGCCTTGATCATTGGGGGATTAGGCACTGATCTGTGTAAAGCTGCTTTAAGACAATTTAGTTGTGAAAAAGTGCTATACAAATAAATCTGAACTGATTTGATTTGGATTGGATTGGATTGAATTGAGTTGAATTGAATTGATCTTAACTGAATTGAATTGATCTTAACTTAACTGAATTGAATTGAATTGAATTGAACTGAACTGAACTGAATTGAATTGAATTGAATTGAACTGAAACCAAAGGAGGAAGTAAAAGGTGAAACAGGAGAATGTTAATCAGAAATATATAATGAAAGTACTGCAATAAGAAATAGCCCATTAGGTGACTTATTTGGGTATCCAGTGAGACTCCATGGTGGCTCTTCAGTGCAAAAATGTCACTTAAGTGGAAAGTTGAACACTCTTCAACAAGAGCTGTGACCTTTATACCGAGCTAACTTCCATCACAAATTTTCTCCCTTTAATTTTCCTCATTCGCTCCCCAGCTATTAAACAGCCAATCATGATGCATCATTGTGTTCTGATTGATAAACCATCCAATCACCACATACAGATCATGCTCATCGCTTGGCAATGATGAAGGATTGATTTTTTTTTTTTTTTTAATCTTTGGAGTGATTTCCACACCGTTGGCGAACTGGAGGCACCTCGAGCGATTCGGATGTTTGAGCGGGAATACCGTGGTGGACGGTAATCAAAGTGGCGGAGGCTTGTCTGGGGGGGGGGGACAACAACGTCCACTCAACGTTTGCTCAACGTTTGCTCAACGTTCGTCCAATGTTCTCTCCCCACAGAGGGTTATGATTGATGCCAGCTCAGCCCTTTCACTTGTGCCCTTCTTCAAGGGCTAGTTCAATTAACATATTCAAGCCTATCTCTCTCTCTCTCTCTCTCTCTCTCTCCTCTATTCCTCTCACACATTTCTTGTCTCCTCCTTTCTCCTGCTTCTCCATCTTTCTGCAAATTCTCTTTTCTTTCCCGTTCTCTCTTTCTCTCGTTCCTCTGAGCGCCCGTGTGGTGATTTTGGTGGACGGCGTTTGAAAAGCGCTGAATGCACTTCTGTTTTAATGGTTTCACTGCATCTCAATGCAGTGTTCTCCACTCCACTCTTCCATCTGCAACCAACCAGATCAGGTTACACTCCGGAAAACCCTCCAATCACGAGATGGGAGGGCGATGCTAAGGATGTATGTTCCTCTACACATCAAGAGAGAACGCTCATCTAAATGACATTTACTGAGTTTAATCATAAGCATTTTACAACTATTATTTAACATCAGTGCCTTTATGATATTTTGCCACTCTTTATACTGGGCAATGAAAACCTCATAAAGTGACTTATGCTACACATCAAGTTATTTTGATGTGTCTCATTAGTTCTCCTCGTACATGCTCCTAGACTCACTTGCGTAGTGAGAAGTTCATCATTTGCACTGACTACATTAGTCTGCCAGTTGATGAATAAAACACTAGATAATTATAGAAACCCAAAAGCCTAATCATGTAATGGGTTTAGACACAGGAGAAGGAAGCTATAGCATGAGATGGAGGCAGGAACCTGGAAGCAGATGTTGGGCAGCACTTTGTACTTTGTTTGTATTGTTGGTTTGACAGTGACATGAGGTTTCTCATACTTGCCCAACACAGACCCTTCTCCGCTGAGAAGATGAACAAACACGCTGCCGTAGAGTAATTTCCAGTTCACAAACAGTCAAGTAATAAAAGCACACAAACACACACACACACACACCTCACTTCTGGTAAATTCATGCACCAAGTTTTAAGTGGTTCTGTCCCTTCATAAACAAAAGAGATCAGGAGAATGAAAAGGAGACAGAAAGAGGGAGAGAGAGAGAGTGTGTACGTGTGTGTGTGAGAGAGAGGGGAGAGAAGGAGAGAGATAGATAGACAGAGAGGGAGAGTGGGGAGAGAGAGGGAGAGGGGAAAGAAGGAGAGAGAGAGAGATAGACAGAGAGAGAGAGAGAGAGATAGACAGAGAAAGAGAGTGGGGAGAGAGGGAGAGAGAGAGAGAAGGGAGAGAAAGAGAGAGATGGTTCCTCTGGGTGTACGCTCTGGCAGCTGTGACCCCTGCAGCATGGAGCTGTGTTTAATAAGCTTGATATGCGTTCACTTTGGGGCTCTTTCTCCAGCCAGTGAATGTCCTTGTCTAATCTGTCTCTCAAAACACATACAGGGCAATCAAAAAATAACCTTTATAGGAAGCCTAACCAGAAACTGACAATACATCAAAGTGGTTTTATTTTTAGTACGTGTTTTAGGAGAGAGAGAGAGAGAGAGAGAGAGATGGTTTTCTAATCCAGACTATTTTTGTGGGGCAGGTAAGGACTCTCTCTCTCTCTATGACTTTTGTTTTCGAGTTCATTCTATATGGTGGCTGTTATGTTACATGCTTTGGCGATACAGTCACACGAAATAAACTTTTCTGCATTGAATTGATAAAGAGAGAGAAAGAGAGAGAGAGAGAGAGAGGGAGGGAAAGAGCGACCCTCTTTTTCAACACAACAACACGGCCCTGACGAAGCCCGGAAGGAAGGATCAGTCATGCTGCCTAACCATGCCACACAGCCTGCCATCTGCCTCTCTGTCTTTCCTACTCTTGGCTAATCAGTTACGTCAGCCAGTCAGTCTCAGCATCACTCATCACTCACAAAAAACGCTTTCAGAGAGGAACTTTGTTTAGATCAACGCCAAACGCCGCGGTTCGTGCTTCATCTTCTTACAAAGACTCATTTTTGCCAGGGGTCTCCCAGATTTCTTTCTTTTTCAACGAGTTAAAGAACTTTTGCTACCTCAAAACACTGAATATTATTTAAAAAAGAAGACAAGAAAAGAAAGAAAAAGAAAGAGATAGAGAAAGAAAGAAAAAAAGAAAGAAAAAGAAAGCCCCCCAACTTTTCAAAAGTAAACTCGTTTACACATGTAAGAACAGTTTGTAAGTGAATGCTAGCATGTGCTCATGCTCCCTGTTTCAAGTTAGATTCTATGTGCAAACATTATCTCAGTCTATTTTTAGGTGACTGGGCTTGATACAATCAATCAGGGTTTTTTTCCGCTCAGTTTTAAATAGCGCCACGGCGGTAAATTCAATCTTTTATCCACTCTGCCATGTCTCCATATGGTTGTTCTGGCTTTTAACTGCAACTGGCTCTCCCGCAGCTAACGTCTGCTGAGCGCTCAAATCATCCCGATGGCGCCTCGTTCTCGGCTCATCTGATGCGCTCACAGAGCTTTATTGCCTCGCCTCAACCCAAAACAGAAGAGGCATCTCGGTTCATTTAAATGTATTTAAATATCTCAGATGAAGCTAACGGGGGCATTCGACCGGTTTTGGGACGAGGCGCGTCGCGTGCCGATTGGCCCCCGAACGGGAAATAGAACATGATAGGCCCGTGACCTTGTCGCGGTGGAGCCGGCAACAGATCTGCTTCCTGCATCGATTTTCATCTCATCGCCGCGTTATTCGGGTCCCCCGGCCTCAGAATCTCAAGGCGAGGAGAGGAGACTTAGTTTTTACTTATTTATTTATTTTTTTCTTCAGACACGCTGCTCTACCATGTCGTCTCAAAATAGAAGCAATGGAGCATAGGGGTTATTCGATTTTTGATTAGACACAAGCATCAGAAAAAACAACAACAACAACAACAACAACAACAAAAGGGCAACAACTCCAACTTTACATTCACACAGAATAAACCACTTAAAATATGCCATAGGTTTAGCATAACAAATCAAATCTAGAAAACACAGACGTAGGTATGTCTGCAAATACTTTTTGGTACCACTGTGTTTTTTTGGGTTTTTTTTTTTGCAAAGCTTGCCAATCAATGAAATGGATTTCTCTCTAAACTCACTTGGCATGCCTCCATGTTTACTAAGTATCCAGTGAGTGAGAGGTGAGCAGAGCCTGTTGGTGGGGGGGGGGGGGGAATTTATTGGAGAGCAAAAAAAAAAGAAGAACACATGTTATATTCAGATGGGATTCTCTTCGCGTGAACAGGTATGTGCTTATATCAGATAAGGCAGAGCGCGTGAAGTGTACGTGTGAGTAATGGTTACACCCCTACGGCAAATTAAACTAAAAAAAAAAAAAAAGAAAACAACTGTGAACAAGAGAGGAGAGAGAGGGAGGGAGAAAGACAGAGAGAGAAAGAGAGATTAAGCGAGAGAGAGAGGGAGAGAGAGAGACACACACACGTGCACGCAGAGGGAGAAAGAGAGAGAGAGAGAGAGATAGAAAGAAAGAGAAAGAGTGAGAGAGGGAGAGGTCTGAGTATTGTAAGGGAAATTTGGAGTCCCCCTGTAATGAGATTTGCTAATCTCAGAGACAACAAATTCAGATGTGGTGAATCATTTCTTCTTTATTACATGATAACGGGAGAAGCACTCCTCAGAGGTGAAGTCCAGTTCTTGCTGAGGTAAAAGGAGTGCAGAGCTTTTCATACAGTGAGACAAACTTCCAAGGACATGTGTGGGGGGTTTACAAGATAACTTCTCTCATGGAGCTCAGGATACTTGGTGTTCGCTCCCAGGTGTTGCAGACACACAGAGGCCTTGTCTTCCACATAATAAATGCTCATTGTTCTAACACAGGGAAACATTTTTGCAGCATATAGTAATTAAGCAAGCACAGGTCTCTGTAATATTAATACTTCATCATGACAAAAGCCATGAGGCACATTTCAGTTCTAAAAGTTACAGCCATAAAGCAAAGCGATATTTCTCCCCACAGTAAGCATGCGTGTGCATAGTGTTCCCCTTATATATCTAATGAAATCATAACTTTTCCCACCGTATGATAAAGCACCCCCCCTCCCCCCATTAAAACAAAATGGTGAACAACTACACACTCTCCTAAGTGACTGTTAGTTGACAGCCCCTGCACTGAAAACACTGTTTGTGTTACCAGGGGTTTGATAGCCTTGTTTGCTCACCTGGTCCTCCTCTGACCCACTTCTCACAAGTAGAAAACAAAAAAAAAAGTGACTCCCGGTTTCTCAGTTTCCTCCCTGCTCCATTATGTTCTCCATTTTCAAAACTACTCCACTGACCACAACAAGGGCAGCGTGCAGCTGAGACCAACGCAAGGCCAAACGGAGGGACCGCTGACAACCTTTTAATGTTTCTGAGGACGCGCGACACACACCGGGGTGCGTCTGGGAACGCGTGGGCATGGGGACACGTGAGGACGCAATTTACACGTGGATAAAAATACAACACGCACTGCTTGGGATGAAAATACATTCATTCAATAGACTGTGAGTGTGGTAGGGTTTTTATCTATGGAGAGATGAGGAAGATATTTGTTTTGGGATCTCTGCAGTTTTTATGAGCGTTCGTATTTTATTCCAAAGGATGTATGTGATATCTATACATATGTTTTATAAGCTAAAATAATATTTTTTAGTGACTGATTGAGACATTTAGCCAAAGTACGAGAGAAGCATTGACATGACTCTATCTTGCTGTGTCATTTGCTTGGGGTTTATTTTCTAATACTGGCACGTCTGCTGCCATCTACTGGTAAAAATGGGGAAAATAGCAACCAAACCTTTCACATTCATCTCTCTCATCACCATTTTATAACAACTGGGAAACCAGTTTAATCTCCCACCATACTCTAACAGAGAAATGGAGCAAAACTTGTTCTTGTGAGCAACCACATAGCTGAAAAATTTACAGTGTTAGGTGTGACAGAAAAATATAACCACAATCATGAAATTTAACTGACCGGGCACCTGGAGATAATAAAACATTAATTACTACTCTTAGTTATCCAATAGGTAAAAACACCACTGAAATTATAATGATAATGATGTCATAATGATGTCAACATACTGAGAATTATTATTCACTTTTCCTCTGTGTTTCTTATTTAAATCTCACCCCTGAGGTTTTTGGAACTTCAGTGAAATTTTAGAAGTATACTAATAGTTCTACTGTAATTCATCATGTACACGATTAATGTCTACACAGATGTATATAAATAAGTACTCAGTGAAACAGTATACGTATGAGAGCATTAGCCTGAATGAAGCAGAAACAAGCTTCAAATCCAAATTTGGCACCAAGTCTAATGACACAAAGCCTGTTTAGCGCCTTATATGTCTGTCATTAGCAAAAGCCTAATCTACTCCCAGTCTTTCCTTACAGCTAATTACTTTTTGGAAAAAAAAAAAACAATGGTGCAGCTCGCCAGACTAAGAGGGTCCAGTTTATCCAGTGTCAGCAATCCCAGATTACGAAGTGTCAACGACCTTTCTGCATCGTTCACTTTTAGACTGATGCTCACAGTCGTCTATCAGTTAAGTGAATCTGCTATGTATTTGTCTCTGTTTTGTGCCTCTCCTTCCGAATAGTAATACTGTCAAACATTCACGCCTGTAATGTTTTCATTTTCCTTTTGCCAGTGTGATTTGACTCTCTGATGGTGAGTTTCTCCCTCTCAGGTTTCCTGGTAGTGTTTCATTTACAATGAAGTTTTGCTTTTTTATCTCTCTGCTTCCTTTTGCAATTTTAAGGATGAAGTTCATTAGAAATATGAAGGACATGTTATAATAACTAATGTATTCACACAAGCAAGACGATACAATACAAGTAGTAGACATGTAGTAAATAACAGAAATTAAGTGAACTGAGGACAATTACATCTCATTCATATAGCCTACTGTATATACACATTTGTGGCATGTAGTCATTGTAGATGTTGAAATGAAGATGAATTGTCATTGACAACATTGACTAATGTGTTTGTATGTGTTTATTATTAGAGTTAAACAAGACTAAATGTACAATAAATGAAAGGGTCACTGAGAAGACATCGTAATAACACTATTTGTACTTTGTGTGTGTGTGTGTGTGTGTGCAAATGTTACAAACATTCTCTTTTCTCTATGTACTACACACAAGTGCTTATCAGAGTAAGTTAACTCACTAAGTCAGTTTTGTCTAAAGGAGATGTTGTGTTAAGGTGGCTTAGAAATGCTCTGATAGTTTTTACAAGCACAACTATACATATTAGATATATTTGCCTCAGGTTATGACACACACGCACACACAGACACACACAGACAGAAAAATTAAAATGATATTTTTTTAAATTTTATTTGAAATAGGTGTTTTAAGACTTGACAGGCTCTAATTGTCCTTGAGTGGAAGTCAGGACATGAGCATGAAAATGATGGTAAACAGTCAACTGGACGTGTTGTCTTTTCCTGGCGTTATCTTCAGTACAGACATGGTGGAGAGGCAGCTGGACGTCCTTGGATGGAATTTAGGACTTGAAGGTCTTGAAAATGGTGGCAAACAGACGGCTGAAAAAGTTGCGTTTTCCCGGTTTCCTCTTTGCTGCAGGCTCACTGTCGTTCTGTGGAGACACTGAGGAGAGTGGGTCGGCTGGTGACTCTACAATTGCAGAAGCAGATGCAGCATCCTTGACAGAGATCTTTTCCTTTTTGGTCTTCTCCTTGCGTTTTTTTTTCTTAACGCTCAATTTTCCCCTCCATCCTTTCCTCTCAGCCTTAATCTAACAGCCTTTTCAGATCCATCCTGCACGGTAGATGGAGCTGACGTGCCTTCCCGCTTGAGTGTTTTCTGCAGTGGCGTGGTCGATAGAGATATCTTAAGGATCCTGTGCCACTTTTAGAACTTTCTCATATCCAGTCGTTTTAACCACATCAGTGTATAAAGTGCCCGTTACTTCAGAGGCTTGGCCATCCGGTTCTCACGCGGGGCCCCTTTAACAATCTGGTTTGATATCTTTGATGTGAGCTCTTTACGAGTCTCAAACTTAGAGAACAGTCTGACTAAAATGAGGGTGGAGACACTGTTAATGGCGTTGGACTCGGACTCAGCCACGGATGGTATGACAGATGTGGCTGAATCTTGAGCAATCGTAACACTTTCATCAGTCTTTTTGTCAGTAGCCAAGGCAGTGGTAGAGGACAGTGGAACATCCATGGTTGTAGCACTGAAAGATTCCTTCATGGCCTTATCAATCTGACTGCTAATTGTATCCATAACCTCATCATGAATCAGTTTGGTGACAGGTTTGACTGTATCATTACGTGTACAATTACATAGTACAATCAAGCTGTCTTGAACACAAGACGTCATATGAGGAAACAGTCATGGGACTTGTAGCTTTTTCACAGACTCCTCATATAAACATATAAACCATCTCTAGGACCACAGGTTCTTCTGTTTTCTCCTCTATGTGCAGAATTGCAGAGACAACTGAATCTGACATGCTACCAGCAACCACTGGTGCGACACAAGGTATATCAGTGCACTCAGTAAACAGCTGATGAACCTTGTTAGCAAGATCATGGGAAATCTCTTGAAGTCCTTCTGTGGACCTCAGCCTCTCAATCCGCCTCTGAATAGTAACGGGATCACTGGGGTCTAAAGTAACGTCCTCCTCATCCATTGCTTCCACTCTCTTGATGATTGTTTCCACCACCACAGGCATGGTTTTCCTGAGCTTGTCGCTCAGAGATGACTCAAGCTCTGAATCATCAACCACCGTGCTTCTCATGCCTGGAATTACGCTGTCCGCTACATCAGTTGGAGTTGGGGTACCCGGGAGGTTAACAGAGCTGCCGCTGCGGACATGGCCCTCCGACGCGGATGGTGTTCCAGACTGGCTCCTTTCCACCCTGATGTTCTGTAACATTCCATCCACAGTTTCGTTTGCCATTTGCAGCTCTTCTTCATGTTCCTGTTTCTTTGATGTTTTGAGGTTCACGATGAATTGTCAGAAGAACTTTGCCGACGACTTTCTTCACATTCTCTTGTTTTGCTGCCCTCTTTTTCTTTCTCAAACTCAACTTGGACACTTTCTTTCCTTTCTGCACTGGGCTTTCTGCACCTCCTTTTGCAATAAGGAGGAAGGGCTGTAGTACATTGCATATGCAGCTCCAGAGGACCATCCGTTCATTAATGCTAAAAAATTCACATCCAGCGTGAACCTAATGAGGCCATCCAATGTTTTTTTTTTTGTTTTTTTAGTGCAGTCCAGCTTTTGGAGCAGGAGTTCCATGCCAATGTGCAGTCAAATGCCTCTAGTCAAAACCCCTGTTCAGAAAACATGCAGGATGCACTTGATAGGTTGGATGCATTTCAATTCCTGTAACGGATGCACCCAGAGCATGCAACTCTAATAGAGATGAATGGAATCAAAAAAATTCATTATGTGCAGAACAGGTGCAGAGATAAGGGAAAGAAATCGAAAAATGGTCATGCAACACCACAGCACAGTTGCGGCAAAGAAGTTAACAACATTCACGGTTTGAGAACTTTCATGTTGTTTACGGTGTCTGTAATAAGTCTGTAAATACTCTGTAAATATTCTGTACCTAAAGTTTTGTTGTGTTCTATGTTTATTGTTCCTCTTTTTTTAAATTCTTGAACAGACCTGCATAAATATTAGTTCACACACTCAGTTACACAAGTTAACATACTGGTGATGCTAATGTTAAACTAGCCAGGTTAAGGTAACGTTAGCTAGCAATGTTACGTTAGGCTAACTTACGATAATGTTACTTACCGTCGAAGAAAATGATATGAACATAATCACAATAATAACGGTTGCTGGCTGCTGCTCGTTTCACTGTGCAAAATGGCAAATGCCAATTCTGCAACGAAGCCTTTTTATATGCTGTCTTAGTGATGTCATAAGTGCCAAAGTAAAACCTGCATCTTGGGCCCGCGACCAACTACGCACCTAAGAATTACAAAATAGCAATATACAAATAACACAAGATTTTGTGGCATGATTGTAGTGGCTTGTTTTACATACTTAATTATTTCATTCTGAGTCTATCAGGAGAGCTCCAGGACTCTAGCCTTAAGGCATTGCCCAGTTAAATTTAATTCAGTTGAGGGCAAAATGCTTGAATATGGACATTTTAGTGCTTCATTATTGTCACGTCGGATTACTGTCCTTCGAGTTCGAGAGAAAAAAAGGAGGGAGCTTGTTTTTGTATGACTGAGACTCTAATCAGATGCGAGAGGAACCTAAATGTAGTGTTTTTCATGCGAGCTAACATTTTGCAAACTACACACATCGTCTCGTACATAATATAATTACCTACTGTTCAGTAGCGGAAGAGTTATGAGTTCCTTCAGTTAAAATACAATTACTTAAGGCCAATTAACTAATTAATTAAGGCCATAACTGGGACCCAGAAATCTCTCTTTGAATTACATAAGGCCTACTGTATTTCTCACAGCTTTTTGTCAAATGTCTATTCTCAGCCTCAGCCTCGTAATAACAGTAGGAAGGGCGTTCTTCTGCAATGTTGGCACTATTTCTAACCTGTCACAGCTTTAGATGGTTAATTCCCTCCTATACTTTGGGGCATACGAATTCATTTTGGGACATCTACAATATATGTTGACTTCACAATAATTTGTGTGAGGAAATGATAAAAATAATTTTTGAAAATATTTCATTCCTGTGCTGTTTTTTTTTTTCTTTGATTCGCCATGTTTATCCTGCTACAGGGTAAGCAGTCATTGAATTTGGGAGAGACATAAATTTTCTTTCGTCAGTGGATATCAACTACTACTTATTCGAAGTAACTGTAGCTCCAGCGAGATAGCTAGGACGTTAACCAGAAGGATGCAATGCCGTCAGGTAGTTGTGGGCTACTAGAGCAATATTTGAAAACAATTTAGGGTTTCAGGTTGTTGGTGACTCATTGTTGATAAAATTGATGCAACAGATAGCATGGATATCTGAGTGTAGGATACAGCACCATAAACAAATCACGCCTACACTTTATGAGTGAATTAGCCCATAGCAAACAAATTTAAGCTGTTCATGCCCTGCCAAAAACAGTGCTATGGAAATGGGATATACCTTTAGTAGTGATATATCAATATATCTAATTTTGGGATATCGCGATAAGTAAAATGTCTCGAAACCTGTCGTTAGACCATAATGAAATCATGGTCTTTCGCTAGTATATCTGCGTTCTACTGTCTCTCCTTGTCAAAAACTGTAGCGTATTGATTAAGACACTTTAGCCAGACAAGATGATGATTGAAAAAAAAAACAAAAAACTGAACACACAGCTTAAAGGCAGTGTGTGTGGTACATCCAGGCTGGCCAGTTAAAGAGCTTTATTTGACAGGTCAGAGTTCGGTGGGAAAGGAGGTTGTTGGCCGCTGCCAGGGAGACACAAGTGTAATAGGAAAAGAAGCAATGTTAACTGCACACATTTAGCATTTAGTTTTAAAGCTACATTTGTTTTGTCATTATGAAGCATCAAATCATGATATCTGCATGTAATGGTGGGCAACTCTAAGAACCAAATGCTGTCAGTGCACACTGCACAAATGCTGGGTGGATGTAGGGCAATTGCTAATGTCACCCTGCTAAGTTACAGACTGGAAATGTTGTGTAGCTGGCTAAGCAAGTTAATTACGTAGCTCACCAAGAGAGCCAGATTTGTACATTCATTTGCGTGTAAAGGGAGATTCTTTTTTGTGTTTTTGCCGTTAAGTAGTGTGGAATTACTGTCGTCATAAACATTCTGATTTACCAGGCGTTACGTTTGCCTAAGCCAAATCATGTATATATGTATAGCGGATCACGGTAGCCTCGATTTGCTATCTGGCCATCGCAGGCTGTCATTGACAATTATCACGTTTATATTAAAAAAAAACCCCAAACAAACAAACAACCCCCCCCCCCAAAAAAACCAAAAACAAGTGTGTGCATGCAATATCTGTAGATGAAAGTCGCTTTAGCTTCTAAAGCAGAAGCACTTTAAGTTAAAAGGAAAAACAAATTTTATACAAGTAAAAAATGTTGACTTATTATTTAATAAAGGACATTTTTTCAAATCAGAATTTTTCTTTATTTTTCAATATTGTGAGAAATATCGTATCGTGGACTTATTATCGTGGTATTATTGTACCATGAGTTTTTGGTATCGTTACATCCCAAACCATTAGCATATGAGGGTAAAGAGCAATGGCCTTTTAAACAGTGGTTGTGATTCTGGATGCAGAGGTTGCGAAAAACCGGCAACATGAGTTTTTTAACTGAATTAATTTCTTGTTGTCAGACCCATGGCAATGCAGTGATCTTCTCAGTTTATGGATTTTTCTCTTCTTTTGGGCATTCTTTAGACATATACCCCAGTAATCATGTGCTGAGTGAAGAGCAACACTGGATTTGTTTTGCTGTGAACTCTGCACACTGCACCTGAGTCCTAACACTAAGGTCATCATTACAAACTCTAACAAAGTACTGGCCTCTGTCTAGGGCTGGGTACCGAACTTCGATACTTTTATGGCACCGAACGAAATTGCTTAGATACTATCAAGTATTGAAAAATGCCTTGTCATTTGGTACCAAATTTTGATACCTAAGGAGTAAATCTCATCAGTGTCGGTGAGCCAGTAAGCATGCAGCGTGCTTGTACCAAGATCTAATAATGCTGGTGATTGGCTGTCTAATGTGACGTTGCACAGACACATTGTAGAAGCATGCAGGAAAAACACTATGTTATGCCCAGAGACGGGGCTCATGTGTGTGTTGTCTTATTTTGAGAGGCTTGACTACAGTGTGTGTCGCATAGTAGGTGTAAAAATGTCTGAGAGATCAAAAGCGTGCCTCCATTTTATAAGGCTCGACCCCAATATCGCGATGCAAAAAGGACATTGCTGCCAGGACCGGCAACACGACGAATTTGATGAACCACTTCGACGTGCATGGAATAAATTGAAGAGCAGAAAGTTACTCCGTGTTCAACTCCAAGAAGAGCGGACCACAGCCATCTTCCTCTCATTATTATACAAGTCTGACTAACCGTTACAGGGCCTCCTTCAAAATCTCCACCACTGGATTCCCCCTCATCCGATAAGGACAGTGTTATGACTGGGATTTTAGCACGTAACGATTAGCAAAGTTAAAAATTCAGCCAAATAGTACATGGTTATTCACTAAATTAAACGTTAATGTAATAGGTGCGGTGCTGATGACTTAAACTGGGACCACCATGTAATGTTGGATATTGTTTGAGTGTAGCTTTAGTTTATGGCTATAGATAGAGTGGAAAAAGGTGCTAACTCTTTACTTTTATGCTAGACGCATAACAGTAAAGAGTTGAAACAGACAAATTAAACCACATTGTGGTAAACAGGTTTATATTTTTTATGTTATGAAACTGCTTTGAGTGTGTAAAAATGCCAAAGAGTTGAAAAATAAAGCTAAAGATTTGTACCATAATGTGTAATGTAACTTTCTTTTTGTTAAAATGGATTTTATGAAATTGCTATTGAAAAAAGTATTGTCCAGGAACTGGTATCGAAGTCAAGGTATCGATACGGGTACCAGTATCGAAATTTTTTCAGTGATACCCCGCCCTACCTCTGTCTCTCCAAATAAGGCAGAGCAGCGTAAAGGTGATGACTGGGTATTACAACCAGCTACACTGGCCCACTGTTTCATCACAAACAGGTCATTTGTCACAGGTAAATAGTTTACAGAGTGTTTACAGAGATTGGTATAGCAAGTATACAGTATTTCACGTAATGAAGCGCCGTCACCTGTAGACAACAACAATAAACCACAGAGCTTGTATTCAGAAGCAAGTTTTAAGTGATTATCAAATGATAATACATGAATGGGTCATTCGTATTATACATCTTAATACCCACCCCATTCCACGCATGAATCATGTCTGTTTACCATACCTTGGGGGCGGATCTACTGTTAAATGGGTAACAGGACCCTGCCTTGTATGCGGAGGAGAATGAAGAGTTGTGGGGAGGAGCCCGAAATAATTGGTACAGTCTCTGCTCATGTGATGTATCAATGGACTGTGGTGAACTGGCCCTCTAACATCCATGTGGATGTCTGGCAGATCAGGAACATGGATGGTGTCAGTTGGGACAGGTCACACTCGCTGCTGCTTCTCTTGGGGGACAGGGCGTCGTCATTAAGAGAGTTGGAACCAGGCTTCACTGAGCCCTTGGTGCCCACAAAGGAACCGTTGTCACGGCACTAGAGTTCAGGGAGGCCCATACAGGACTCGGAGCGGGTGGGAGGTGTCAGCAAGCAAAGTCCAAGACGACAACATCTTCCTCATCTCCAGTGTAATCCAGTTCTCACTCCTGATGCGTGGTGAGGTTTAAGGGGCAACTTAACCTTAAGCCCAGGAAAGCAAGGGCGGGGGAGACTCATAAAACCAACAAAGTGTAAAATCTGTGTGTGTCTTACATACTGTTTCTGGAACAGGTCTTTGCTCTCAGTCATCTGTCCCAGAAGGGTCTGTAAGGTTCTGTATCATCAGGCCCTGGATGTGGTCCAGAAGGATCTAGTCCCGCTAAATTAAGAACAGTTCGCTTCAGAGAATGCACACGAAGGAGCCAAAACGGTGCCCTACTGAATACACGAACCTGACAAAAGACAAAATCCCTGCTTACTGTGTACTTCATCTGCTTCAAGCAACATTCATGACCTTTCACGGATGCAGAGTCGCATAACTCAATACTTGAAATTGTCCACTGAGAAGGATGGATTTTTTAATGTTGTTTAATTTCAGTGGTGAAGATAAATAATCATTTAAGCATTGAAGAGTTTTTAAAGCTTTAAAGAATTGCGCCTGAGAAATGAATACCTTCTGAGAGATGTATCCTACCTTTATCGGCTGCCTTGCAAACCAAAATAGCTGATACCTTCACTCCTTATTGTCTTTACTCAGAGTGTCCACTGTTTGGTCCTGTAGAACGATGTATGTAGACAACAGGCAACAGTAGGAAATGTGGCCTCCTACCATGGGCAGAATATCTGCAGCTACAGTTACATTCTCATTTTGAACTCTGTTTGACTTGGACCCATTCTAGAGCCTCAGCTGACATTTCTTTGTAAGATCACTAACACATACAGTGCATACAAACTTCATTTATATCACGTAGTATATTAATATGAAAACTTTATTGTCTACAAAACATTTAAATCTTTTTTAATACTGACTTGAGAATTGTGCACGTAGCTTAGTTGTAAAACTGACAGAGTGTGCAACCACTCAGTTCATGGTTGATTCATTTGCAGTCAGAACCATTGGTCTTTACAACCACTAACTGTCACTCTATTGACTTCAACAAGATAGAGGCCATTAAAGCCACATTTCCGTACTAGCTTTGCCGAGTCATTTATCTGAGAAGAGTGGCTTGACTCTCATTTCTCTCCCTTTATTGATTGCACTTAACCAAGGTCATAGCCCTACTAGCCACAAGGCATGGGGAAAAACCCTAAATGACAAATAGGAGGATATCTATCTGTCTGTCTGTCTATCTATCTATCTATCTATCTATCTATATATCTATCTATCTATCTATCTGTCTGTCTCTCTGTCTGTCTGTCTGTCTGTGTGTCTTTCTATGCTTTACACTGATGTACAAGTGGCCTGGTCCAGTAAGATTTGTGGTTTGTGTTGGCATTCACTTGGAGGGAGCTTAGGTACTATGTAGACGTTTCTGGATATCAAGTTATCACATTGGCAGGGAAGGTGTTTCCCAGGCTGGGGCCTCCTTCTCTGTGGGTGAGCTGGTCCAAGGTCTGGTGGAAGAGATTGGAAGACATTCTATACACCGAGTCAGGGCTTTATGTTCCATTTCAGCATGCTACAGTCTTTTATCCACATCACAGAACCAAGTCTTTGCCCAGCTCTTTGAAAACTATCATCTTTCTTACTCTCTCTCTCTCTCTCTCTCTCTCTCACTCTCTTTCACACACATACACACACACGCACACATTTACTTTTGGTTCAGAGTGTTCTGTGTAGTTTGTGAGACAGATGTTATGAACTAGACATCTTTTTCTCATTTATTTGTGTTCATTCATTTCCTGGAAAACAGACATCCTTGAGAAGCCGCCGCCGCAAAAAAAAAAAAATCCTCCCGTCTCTTTTCTCACACTTCTCTTTCCATCTTGTGCTTCTCAGTGTTTCACAGCTTGAACGTGAGAAAGACACAGCCCTGCCACACTTCATCACAACTTGACTACTCTTTTTTTTTTTTTCTTTCTTTCTTTTTTTTTTTTTTTTTTCTCCAGACTGAAAAAACTGACTTTGAATACATTAACCACCATCAAAATCAGCGGAATGGAATACCGTATATGGAAACACTGGTGCATTTGTGTTGTGTTCTGTAATTACAATGTAAATTCTTATTACATTATATGACTAGTCTAATTGTTGGAGGTACTCACAGTGCAGTGTCACGACTGCCCATGTAAGATCCTCCTCTTTATCCCTGCCTCTATGCTTTGACATGTGCTGAGTTAAAATAACTAAAAGTATTAACTGGTTAGCCTAACACAGTAAAGATGACTTGCGTCTGTTTCCAAACGCATGCACACACACACACACACGCACACGCACACACACACACACACACACGCGCGAAAACAAAACAAGCCGAAACAAAAACAGAAGACATGCAAATACAGTTAAGAGACAGAAGGCACAGGATGATGCGGAGGTTGTAAATGTGAGAAAACCATCAGTGTCCAGAAAGTAACATAACAGGACTTTACAGATAGACTTAACCAGGGCTTCTCTGGGACTGATGAATCCAAGCATTGTGTGTGTGATTTACTTCATACAGTTTTTTTTTTTGTATAGTTAAAATAACTGCGTTATGGGTCTGTGTACAGTAAGGCTGAACCAATAACTCTTTAAAGGGGTGTGTTACATTAGGACCTAAAATATAATGACCGCATTAACTCCTCATATCTCAGCGATAATGTGGTTGGAAACTGGGAAATTGCATGTTTGCATCTTGACCAGAAGAGGGCAGTATCGCCTCATTTTTTCATGAGAACCTTCTGACGCCGATAAATTGCTAGAAATTGGTCTCCATGATACTCACACGAGACAACAGGGACAAACATATTCACCTACCTTCATTATAATTGAAATGAACCGAATTTATGAAATCCTTCTGATGTCGTGTTTTTTTGTCTTGAAAACAAGAACGAAAACGATCCTTGAGAACTGTTTTGTACCAAAGACTGAAACTTTGTACAACCATTTCCAAATTGGAAAATCGGAGGTCGAGATTTTGGTGCCTATAAAAAGAAGTGAGAGGTCAGTGTGTTCTTTGTCATCAAGCTGACTGCCTACAGTGTCTGAGAAAAGAAATGATAATAGTGATAGTAAACTGTAATGAATCTAAACTGGATCAAAAGTAGTAAATATATGTATAGTATGTATATATATATATATATGTATATATGTAGTAAAAGGAAAATCATTTAAAATGAGCGTGTTTTTTTCAACATGCTGGTGGAGCTTGAGAAAAAAGTCGATTGGTCACAGGTGACTGTCAAAGCTGATAATTATCATCATATTGCATCTGCTCCTGTGCTCTCATTAAATCTGCATATGCAAATTAGGCCTTGATGCACCACGGCCCAGTAAAGAAGCCCTTGTTCTGCTGGAGGATTTAATTAAGCTAATGAACGGCCAGGGTGTCAAGGCTGGGTTTTGAAGAGGTGGCTGATGGGACGCTGGAGTGGTACACATGGAAAATAGTGCAACGATGGGGCTAGAGTCCAGCAGTCAATGATATAGATTATTGTAATTCATCCCCTGTTTCTTGTTTTTTTTTTTTTTTTTTGTGGGAGGTCTGGGTCATGTAAGGACATGTTTGGTAACACGATCATTTCCAAATCTAAATCACTGGTAAAACCTGTGGAAATAAAACAACAAATGAGTGGTAAAATAGCAAGGGAAAAAAAGCACAGGGGTCCGTCGCAAAAGGGTGACAGCCCCTCCCAAAGGGGCGGGGGGGGGGGGGGGGGGGCATAGATAAATACCCAAGAAACATCAAACGAACCTGAGGATGAGTTAAATGTCCTTTGTCGGTCCGTCTGGGAAACGAAAAGCTACCTCCTGGGAGCCCAGCGCGGCCCTGAAACAAAGCAAATTACAGTTCAGCTATTCAGGTTCCCTTCCTCTTTCACTCAATCTCAACCCTAAGTAATGCGTCCAGGAGAACGGCGGAGCGAAATTAGGTTCAGCTCGAGGTTTTATGTTTCGGTTTAGCCTCAGGCTCCACCGACATTAGGAGCTTAAATCCAGACCAGGTTGGCACCCACAAAGCGACAGACAGTGTTCCATTATGAACCTCTCTCATAGCCTTGATGGAGATGCTGACACATTAAGGATCATTACTGTCATATTAAATGTATTTTGCGATGGCAAATATGACCGGCGTTTATGAATGTAACCTAATGTGTTATGGAGGTTGTTAGTACCCAGCTGGTTTATATGCTAAGACCATACAAAAGGTCAAAGCTGAGATAGAAAGCGGATGCAATGTATGTGTGGATGTATTTATAGCAGATCGCCGGCTTTTTCTTTTTTTTCTTTTTTGGATAATGCGGAGGAAACTGAGCATGTATATAATCAAAACTGTGACCTTTTGGGTAATACTTTTGTGATGGATTCAGCAGGGTGATTTGAGTCTGTCAAAGAACTGGCAACTACGTCAGGCAAGGTTCACTTTAACTGTTACTCAAAACGACAGGGAAAAGTGAAATAAAAACGAACGTTAAACGACCAAAAGGAGAGTTTTTTTTTTTTTCTTTTTTTTTTACTCCTCACAAAACAGACTACTGCTAAGCTGTTCCGTCTCGGTGTCACACGGACCAGACAGGCATAAATCTCTGGCTTGAGTCTCTTCAAGACTCGAATAAAAGGGCTTGATGTCTGGCTACCGAGTACCTCTTTCGTTCTAACGAAATAATTCGTGTAATGACTTTTGTCAGTTTGATTTTTTTTTTTTTTCTCATTAACCTCCAGCCTCTGTGCTTCTTCAGTTCTGACAGGCTTAAAATATGAGACCGCAATGCTGAAGCGCGGACGCGCCAAGGAGACGTCGGCTCTCTGTTTCCGGGGCGCGGGGGCGACGCTAGGTGGCAGCTGTGTCTCTCGCGTGGGGCCCCTTCCGTGTTGGAGGAGAGCCCCGTTCAGAGGGTCTCTGCACCGTGGCCCGAAGCACAGAGAGACTGCACAGCCTTCAGAAACATGTGCTAGCAATTTCTTTGTTTTATGGCCAGGCTCTCCGGGCAGAGTGTTGCGATTGGGCTGGATCATGTCAGGAGCCGCAGGGATCAAGTTACCGTGACAACCCTGACACTGAGAGGGCTGGCTGGCCTGTATGTGTGTGTGTGTATGTGTGTGTGTGTGTGTGTGTGTTTGTGTGAATGTGCGAGTATATGTGTGCATATGTGTGCATATGTGTGTTATAGTATGTGTATGTATGTTAGGGTGAAAGAGTCTGTGTGTGTGTGTATGTGTGTGTGCATGTGCGTGTGTGTGCGTGCGTGTGTTTGAGGAAAACTGATCCCCCTCTCCTGGACCCTGATCCTTTTCATATTCAGTTGATGTTTTTCTATGAAGCCGGGCCAGAGGTCCATCAGAAAAGTCATACTTGAGAGAACAAACCTTTGCTCAACCATGCTTCTCGCTCTCTCTCTCTCTCTCTCTCTCTCTCGTCTGTCTCTTTTTTTCTCTCTCTCCCCACACACACATTACTTTCTGCAAGCATCTGTACCAGGGCTGTCTGCAACTGAACGTAAGTCTACCATAGTCCCTACGGTAAAACCCACATCAAACCCACAACTTACGTCAATCAGCTAAGTCTCCTGGCTTTCATTGTGTGTTAGCCGCTTCTGGTCGGTATTAGCCCATTCAGAATCAGTGACAAGCTGTGCTAACGCATGGATGTCAGTATAGACCAAAAGGATTCCTACCCCGATACAGCTTTCACGTCGGGATGTCCAGACCAAAGAGACCGTCCTCTCCGAGGAGCGAGGAACAGAAGCCTCCAACGAATTGGAAACAGTCTCGGAGCCGTTATGGTGGTCTGTCCTCCAAATACAGTGAAATCATCGTCGTTAAAATTTACGTGGTGAAAGTTAAATCAAAACTGAGAGGCTCTTTACGGTCCCCGCTCTGGTGAGGATAGACTGTATAAACTCTCTCCAGAGTTAATTTTCACACAGGCGTATTTGCTGTGTACCGTGCTTCGCCCAAGTCTTCCTAACGTTCCACCGGTGGGACAAACGCGTCATTGTTTCGCTTCCACACTCTTTGAGTGTTGATCCAATAAAGTGATTAAGAGCAGCGGGAGATTCTGTTTCAGACTTGGGTCGAATCCATCCCTGTCGCTCCGTTGTTGACATTACCGCATCATCACGAACCCTAGCTCTCTCTCTCTCTCTCTCTCTCTCTCTCTCTCGGCGTTCTAAGTTTTCTGTAAACATCGTTTTCCGAAAAGCTTCTTGCGCTAGAACTGGGACCGCAGCTTGAGGGAACTGGTTTAGTTTGCATCGTCAAAGGTCAACAGGTTTTAACCTGACTTATCCACACGGCATATCCACTAGGCTGAGAGAATCTCACTTCATCAGCTACCTCTGGAGTTTGTTCGTTGGAGATTTAAGTAAATGCAAGATGTTAGTAATTGATAGACTGAGCATGATTGTGTGAAACATAAGATAAACTTCGGAATAAGATATAATTACTTCTGATTTATTTGATGTTCTCAGAGAAAAAAAAACTCGATTTGTTTATCAGCTCAGCATTACAGCAGTCCGTTGGGCAAAACATTTGTCAAAGCCCCTAACAAGGAGTCTTTATTATATTTTACGAGCATGTGTACAGTTTTATAAGCCAACGATGTGCTGTATTGTTCTAGAAGTCTGTATTCCTCAACGAACGGCAAATGATGCAAGACTTATTGCCTTCTGATAAGATCTTTTATGCTGGAATTAACAGCTCTTAAAAGAGTTGAATGACATCTTCAGTGCATTATAGATGCTTCTTTAAAGTAACATATAATCATCTGGTTTTACTTTTACAACAGATTGTAGTGATTTTTTTAAGGGTCTAACTCCTTCTATCTGAGGAGTTGAAGGATGTTGAGAAATTTTGAGAGTGTTTCAAGTTCTGCTTCTCATATCAGTGTAATAATTATGCATCTCGCTAGCAAACACAAGGGATTTCAATTAGATTAATGAAGGTCACTCCTATTCCCAGATGTTTTCTTGTAATTAAAGCTTTGTTTATCAAGAAACCAAGTCACAGAAAGAGCAAAATATGCATGGTAATTATTCATAATGCTTACTAATTCAAGTGTAGCCACCTCAGTTTGCACCTAATTAATCATGCTAATGTTTTGAATAAATCTGCATAATTAGTGTGGTCACTCCTTGTAATTAGTGACCGCCACTAAGTTCATATGCGTCAGTGCTATTGAAGGTATCCCATGAATATTCATAGATGTATGCCTGTCATCATGACAATATTTTGCATGAAAGTGTCACAAGAAATGTCAACATCACCATATTACTGTGAGAGGAAGAAAGAAAGGAAGAAAGAAAGAAAGGTGCTGATTCCTAATTCCTGATTCCTAACCCCTAAAAATGAGAACTTCTGCGATCAAAAATCTGCACTTAAACACAGACAAGTATAAGGGAATAGTAAATGGAGCTGCGTTTGTGTGTGTGTGTGTGTGCGCGTGTGTGTGTGTGTGTGTGAGTGAGTGTGTGTGTTCGTGTGTGTGTGTGTGTGTACGGGTGCGGACACGTGCGTGCACGCATGTGTGTGTGTGTGTTATTGGTTAAAGTCAGGTAACATAAATGGAACTGGCCAATTCTGTCATGCTCCAGTTTCCTCAGAAATCAATTGGACATCATAGTGGTAGAGCAGACTGAGGTCATTTCTTTGGGCACTCTAAATATTTAATCAGAGCAGTACATCTTGAGCTTTTAATGATGTGTGTTGAACCGTACTCTTTCGGCCAGAAACCCAGAGAACGCCACTGTTTCTGGCCTTTTAGCCCGACTTGGGACCGGGCTAAAACATTCACAATTTATTATTGATTATCAGAGGTATTTTCTTGGTGAGAGCTTGGCAGCTTTTGAATAAAAAAAAAAAAAAAGAGGCAATTTTCTAGTCCCACTCAGTTCATCAAGCCTCAGCGCAAATGGTGAATAAGGGGGCAGCATCAGTGGACGACAGATAAAAAAGCCAGTAATCAGGACATGAAAATAAGTCTATCTTCCTCCTGTTATGGCCAAAAGATTAGATGCATCTGCTGAAGGAACCGGCAGAATCCTACTCACACGTAATTACGCTGATGCCAGGCAGCAGTCTTGATCCCTCTTCAGATGAAAGAGAGAGTGAAGGTAGGGAGAAAGAGAGCGAGAAAGAGAGAGAGAGAGAGAGATAAAGGTGGAAAAAAATGATGGAGGAGTAAAGATGAAAAGTGTTTTTGAAGTGGCTCTACACATTAGCACGTCTCCCTTTACTGACCCTCCAATTGAAGGCAACAGCACCTCTGCTTTTAGACCCCTCAGCGCAGAGCTCACTCAGACACTTAGCCCCCACTATTCACCACACGAGATGGGCGGACTGGTCTTCTTTCTCTCCACAAACCCTACCCTGAAAGCGTACGAGCATGCGACTCGCATACAGCAGAGCAGGGTTTCAAGTGTACTAATTATACCTTACACTTACTTTACGTTTAAGCAGGCCTATATTGTATTTTTTTCATTTGTCAGTAATAAGGCTATGTTTGGTTCATTCATTAACGTTTTCAGACCAAAAGGTACGTATGTGTGTACAAACGTGAGCGTTCTTGCTGTATTTGTCTACGTGTGAACGTAAATGGTTTCTGAGTGGGTTCGAGCATATGCGCGTATGCGTTGCCGCGCATGTTCGTATAAGTGACCACGTTTGTTCTTGTGTGTGTGTGTGTGTCTGTGTGTGTGTGTGTGTGTGTGTGTGTATGCGCACTGAGTGCAGCTCCCGGGCAGTGTGATTCTGG
This sequence comes from Chanos chanos, assembly GCF_902362185.1. Classification (NCBI taxonomy): domain Eukaryota; kingdom Metazoa; phylum Chordata; class Actinopteri; order Gonorynchiformes; family Chanidae; genus Chanos; species Chanos chanos. Next base: position 6,611,956 of record NC_044502.1, on the reverse strand, counting down.
TAAATGGACTGTACTATCTTTGTGTGACCGCACACCATCCTCCCAATCACATGAACATACCCCAGAGCCATCAAAGATAGCAGGGCATCAGCAGCCTTCAAGGTGACCATTCATCCCCCCCCCCCCCCTTTCCGTCACATCTCCCCTTGGGCACTCATTCTACCCATACTTCCCCTCTCTTTCGGGCCTTTGTGGGATTGGCCTTTCACATGCATGAATGATGTCAAACTTTTTTTTTCCAGACGGGAGCAAGTTACAAAAAAAAACAACAAAAAAAAAAAACTCGAAAAGACGTCTTCTGACCAGTGTCCATTTGACAGGGCAGAGTTACACCATGTGACAGCACAGTGTAAGGCTTTACGCTTCTGATTGAGCCGTGACGTCAACTGTAGCGCTGCAAAGGTGGTCTTACATTGCATGCAGAAAAAAAAAAAAAGCTGTTTTTACTTTCTGTTCCTCGGTAACGTTGAGCACGGCTGTGTAACTTCTCGGTTGGGAAGGGTTATTTTTTTTTGTTCTGAGTGACTGGATGAGAGTGCAGAGGAGAGTAGGCTGCTGGTAAAATGATAGCAGCACATGTCGCGTTAACTCGGTCAAAAAAATTCTTTCTTATTCGAACAGAGTCTGTCACCGAGTCAGTGATTCTTCACTAAAAATTCAAACACGCACACACACACACACACACGCACACACACACACACACACACACACACACACGCACACACACACACACACACACACACTTGGCCTATGTCAGAGTGTGCCTCAACTCAACGTGCGGTTCTGCTTTACTTCAACAACTCAGTGCCAGTTTGTTATTATTACCATTAAGCTTTCACTGAGAATACTATCAGGAGTTGGCTAGCTTTCAACACTCACTAAACCCTCCCTCCCTCTCTCCCCGCTTCTCTCTCTCTCTCTCTCTCTCTCAATTTTTTTTTTTCAGAGCCCTTTTTTTGTAACGTGTTTGAAGTACTCCCGGACAGATCCCTCTGGTTTTCGGCACTCGTTGGTGTCATGTGCCCCCCTGCTAGCATGTGCAGTAATTAGCACATGGCCACAATTAACAAACACAAATTAGACATATGGGGTTGCTCGTGGATGCCTGCCTTCAGAACAGACAGAGAGAGAGAGAGAGAGAGAGAGAGAGAGCTCTACATTATTTTTATGCTCATTCTGGGGTAAAAAAAAAAAAAAATGTGTATAGAAAAATAGCATCGTGGACATCAAGGCCGCCAGACGATGTGGCAATTGGTGGTGAATTGGATTTTTTTATTTTATTTATTTATTTCTTTATTTATTTGTACGTTTAACTAAAGCCAGATCTCTGGGATGGTGTGGAGCTTGGTGGGTTGCTGAGTTCACCCAGTGAGGGGCTTTTATCATTGGATCAGAGGGTCCTTCCAAGAGCTGACACTTAGCCACACATCCAGAGAGACCTCGACTAATCAGTTTGACTTCTGACGGTGGCCATTTTAGGTTTTCGAGAGCAACCATGCTGAAGCTTTCTTTTCTTGTGAGGGATTCATTACACTCTCAGCTTGAAAAAGTTCACTTTTTTCTTTCTTTTTTTTTTTCTTTCTTTCTTTTTTTTTTTTTATTTGCTCCAAATTCACTTTTTAAGACAGCTCGTGTCTGAAAGCCATAAAAAGAGAATCATGAACTTGAGATGAGAATTACATAGCAGAGACGCGCTCGGTGGCAGTTTGACCATACTTAGTCTAGAATATTCGCATGCTCGATTCTCAGTGTTGTCTAGGCTTTGCTTACTCGTTAAGGGGAATGGCTGCTTTTTAAGGAAGGCTCTTTGACATGTTTATGGACTCATTTGGCCGTAATGAATAACTGAACACTGTGACCAGTCAGTACAAACCTTTACTGATCTCCGTGGAGTTATGTCAGCATATCCAAATGTAGATGCCACAACTCTTAAACCTCACAGAAACAATAAATCATAATCTAGCCTTCTGAATTATGTACCATGAATGATATAAAGTGTTGGAGACTTCAGTTTGTGCCTGAACAGTAACTTTAAATTATTGGATTTCTTTGTCGACAACTGAATAAGAGAACAAAGGAGATAAGACAAGACACTCAACTGTCTGTTCAGTCTTTGGTCTGAGGCGCCTGACTGGATGTTTCTGAGGACACCAATGAAAAAAGACCTTTTTTTTTTATCATTTTCAATAACGCAATGTTTATCAGCTTCAGACAGGCAGAATTAACATGACAATTCAGCATTTGCTTGCGAGCACACTGACCGTATTGGATTTGATTTGCGGATGTTTGGTGTTGAAACAAACAACACCCTGATTCATTGAACCGTTTTGGTTCAACGAGTGAATCTTAAGCTAGCAATTTAAACATGCTATAGGTATCAGTTAATCTTCTTATCTTGACATTATTTGCAGACAGACAACTCACAGTGGAGCAGCCGAATGTACGTCCTTTCTTTTTTCCCCAAGTATTTAAACAGCAATCATTTCGTTCTTTTTTTTTTTTTTTTTAAACCCCCCTTTAGATCTTTATTAGTGCATGTACCGTATCTAGTACATCTGCTAATACACTTGTAAATTCTGTGGAACAAGCAGAAGCGGACACCTGCAGTATTTGCACTGTACATCTATTGCCTCACTGTCTCCTGTCTCGTGTCTATGGACAGCGGGAGGAACATTCTGTTTGTTTGGACAGGGCAACATTCCATAGGGACTGTCTGCTAACCACCACCCCCCCCCCTCCCTCCATCCCTCGCGTAGGTCATCACTCTTTATGGTGTGCGTGTCAACGGTTCCCTGAAAAACAGAAGAAAATGATGGAGCCTGATACATATGAAACAAGTGCTCATCCATATGCATGTCACCCAGGCCTGGGGGGGAGTTGTGGGTGGGGGGGGGGGGGGGGGGGGTAGAGGCTGGGCCATACGGAGCCAAGAGAAGAAATTGCTTGTTGGCCAGACATGGGAGGCTAGGGCTGATTAATATTCATGAGGGGGCTCTGTGTCATGTCGTTAAGCCACACCTGAAACGCACGCCTTTTAAGTGTAGACCCTTGTAATAAAAGGCCGGCTTCCAGTGGCATTTCCTGGGAGAATCAGAACAGTCTTCGCTTCGGTCGAATCCGACGAACGTTGCTGGCGTGAAAGCCGACACGAGTCAACACGAAACGTTGCTTGTTTAAGCTGATGTCGGTTCAATTCCCCGTCATCTGTTTTATGAAACAAAAACATCTCCCTTTTTAAGAAAGACATACTGTACAAGCACAGAAACATTTACATGAATAATTCTGGCAACTTTCAGGAAATCCTGGCAAAGTGCTTCCATGTAGATCTGCAGTGACAGTTGAAAGGAACTGTATATTTCAGCAGCTGATGATATTGCCGCGGTCTGCATTAGCAAAACGTGTTCCCAGGGGGAGCCCTTCCATCTTCAGCTTCATACGAAAAACTGGGCGAGTTCAAATCCAAGTCCAGTGCTGTGGAACTGAGGCACTTAAAAGCTTGGCTTTGCCACCCACGAGCAGAAACCTTTGCACGGCGCAAAGATTGTGAACTCTGTTCAAGAGCAATCAAGCGGCTGTTCCATTTACACGTTTACGTTGGCCCGGCCACGGACCAAGTCTGACACATTCCAAACACTTCTGTGGAGGCTCAGAGGCCGTGATTATACTAATAGTGTATACGCGACCCCGTCGAGATTTTAAACCGATTCAATCCAAAAAAAGAAAGAGAAAGAGAGATTTTTTTTTTCCCCTTTAATGATAGGCTCAGATGCCATTCAAAGACCAACAGCTGAGGGGGAAAGGCCCCAAGATGGAGCGAGATGGAGAGAGGTGGAGAAAGGTGGAGTGCAGAGAGAAATGACCAGTGTCTGTGTGTGCTGTTTTATATCAGCAGAGAGCAGAGAAGGCGCTATCAGTCAGATTGTACTATCTGTGCATATTAACACTAGGGGAGAGAGAGAGAGAGAGAGAGAGAGAGAGAGAGGGAGAGAGGGAGGGAGGGAGGGAGGGAGGGAGGGGGGGGATGTATCCAAATAAGAAAAATTTGAATAATCTCCTCCAGACATCTCCTGTAACATATGCAGCAGAGATAGAACATTTTTTAATGTCCGTATGGTAAAGAGGATGGATATTCAGAACAGCAACAAACAAACAAACAACAACAACAACAATAACCATAATGGCAACAACATTAGCAACGACAACATAACCCACTTCTTGCTCCCACTTACATGAAACATACATTAAATATAAGACCGTCACCTTCCCGTGTGTCATGCACTGAATCAGGACAATGTAACATTTCTACAGTACACATACAATTCCATGTGTCATGTCATTTTTTCTACACTGTGATTGACAGGAGGTGGGCAGCGTCTGATGTGGTATCGCCAGTGGAGGTGTGTGTGTGAACAGGAGAAACAGGCTCCGAGACTCACAAGGATCATACACACATTCTGTGCTGGCAATGAAGACACCATCTGCCTGTGTGTGTGTGTGTGTGTGTGTGTGTGTGTGTATGAGTGTGTGTGTGACATACTCAAGCAGAGGGGTGAGGAGGTTGTCTGTCTGTCTCTCTCTCTCTCTCTCACTTCCCCTCTCTCTCTCTCTCTCTCTCTCTCTCTCAGTATCATTTCCTCTGAGGATATAGCCAATGCAGAATATGCCTTAAACTGTAACATCAAAAATAATCTCATAATTAGAGAGAAAGAGAGAGAGAGAGAGTGAGAGAGAGAGAGAGAGAGAGAGAGACTTGTACATCACAGATTTCACACTGTTTAATCAATGTACGCTTGGGATGATCATTTTATGGACTGAGATCTCGATGTCTGTCCTTCCAATGTGCTATGATAGGGCCAACGTCTGGGACAGCTTGCTTTGAGCCCACATTCATGTGTCAGGGACCTACAGTATCACACACTATATATGATATCTACAATATATAGTATGTGTGTGTATGTGTGCAAATGAGACATACTATTTCAAATGAGTGGTTATATCAAAAGGTGTAAAATGGCAAGCATGTGAGCGATTTAAAATCAGAAAAAATCATTTGCATTCTCTATTTCCTGTGATCAGACGGCTCTGCTGCTAACGGAGAATGTGTCAGTGTTTCCTACTTCTTACTGTCAGTCAGTTTGTAAATTACAACATTATAATGTAGGAGCAAGATGACCTCTTCACCTTCTCATCCGTGTCTGGGTCAATATGTATTCACTCTGATTTGTATGATGGCTTCAATCCCCTGCATTTCTCTCTTTCTTTCTCTCTCTCTCTCGCTCTCTCATTCTCTCTCTCTCTCTCTCAGTCTGCCTCCCTTGTTCTCTCACTGTATGTATGTATATATGTAAGTTTGTATACACATATTCACGCAAGCATGTATGTATGTATGTATATATGTAAGTATCAATCTATCTATCTCTGTGTCTATGTATGTGTTTTCTGTGTATGTATGTCTGTTTGCCTGTGTGTGTGTGTGAGAGAGAGACATTGTGTGTGTGTGTCTCTGTTTGTGTGCGACGGATACAGAGAAAAAAAAAAGAACGAAGGAGAGATATATAAATTAACGTCACTAAAGAGAAAAACATCTGATTGTCGTCCTGGAATTTTGCAGATTAATTGCCTCTAATACCTGGAAAGGAGCTGAAGTCTTAAGTCTTCTCCTCTCTGTTATTATCCCCTGTCCTCTCCAGAGCACTAAAACCTCTGTGTTATACTTGGCCCTAACCCCAGCATCACTGTATTGCTGATACTGTCCTCTGGGAGTCATTTTTTTCTTTTTTCTTTTTTTTTTTTTTTTTTGCACTGACTTGATGGAAAACAAAAAGACATGTGTCAGCCCAGCAATGTCTCACTGATGTTCTCCAGTACAGCACCTTTTTACCTCAGTGCACCTTCTGTCTGAGGGGACATGACAAGATTTGTGCGGTCTGGGCTCAGCGGAGGGGGGTTTGGGGGGGTGGGGGGGTTTGACGGTGGTATTATTGGTGGTGGGGGATTTTTTTTGTATGTTGACCCATCTGGCACTGCTCAAGCTGATCCTGAATCAGTTTTTGCCCCCACGCCGACACATTCCTGTCCCATGACTTTATGTGTTTGTTCATTTGTGCGTTAAACAGATTTGTCGACGACCATAGAAAATGATTGAGGACATCTTTAAACTGCAATACAGCCTGTCTGAAGGTTTTTGGGTTTTGTTTTTTTTTGGGGGGGGGGGGGTAGCATAGGAATGCGTGTGAAAGATAAGGTCACGGAGAAGGTAGAGAAGACATAATGCAACTGATCACACCTGCCCCCTTTTGCTTCATATTGCACAGATGAATTCACTGTCAGAAGCCACATGACTTTCTCTTTGAACTAGTAATTAAGCTTTAAATTGTATTTAAATGGCTTTGACAAGCGTGGACTTTGGTCAGCTTCTCTTCTCTCTGAGATAAAAATAAACAGAACAGATATACAGCATAAGAAGAATGTTTGGTTTTGTTTTGTTTTTAAATGCAGAGAAACAGAGAAACACTTTTTTTTTTTTTTCGTTGGTAAAGATTTGTGTTTATCCTACTCATAAGCATTTTTCAGAAGAGTGAGAACTGCGTTTGAATCCACGAGCACCAGATGTGGAAGCAAAGTGCTCACTTTGATCAACCTGTCTCTTTTCAGGCGGTCGCTCGTGTAGATTTTGACCGTTTTGAAAGCGATTTCTCCTCTCCTCCTACCTCGCTCTATTTCATTCCTGGGCCTTTCAAAGATGAAAGAGGCGTAACCGTGGCCCGTAGCATAAAGAAAAAGTCTATTTTCCACACACTACATTTATATTCATTCCTGTGACATTGCAACGCTATGATGAAACTGCCCATTATTCGGACGTCCGGGGCAGAATATTCCGGAGGTTCTTTCTGTGCTGAACCAACACTATTCCACCATGTCAGAGGTGGGTAATATTACTGGCCTTCTGGGAGCCCGCGGGTGCATACGGAATGATGCCATTAATCCTCTCGGGGCAATTTCCCAGTCGGAATATGCGTGAGTTGCATTTGCATGCAGCATACATTGCCAGGTGGCTCGCCAAGGGTGCAGACTCAATTTCCCGATGACAGGGCGCAGAATTGAGGCAGGTTGCTTTACTTTTTTTTTTTTACCCCCTTCTTCCTCCTTCATTCCTTGGCTCTGTTCTTTTTCTTTCTTTCTTTCTTTCTTTCTTTCTTTCTTTTTTTTTCTCCAGAGTTTCTATTCATTACTCACGCTAGAAGGGACAACATCTGAGCCGGTGGATAACACCTCACGCAGGGATTAGCCGACCAATCTTCTTGCAAATGTGACGAAGAGAAGGTCCTGCTGAGTATCAAATGTCAGAGCTGTATTAATACAATAATTCGACAGGTATTTTGCTACACACGGTGTCATAGTACTGGTAATGTCTAGGTGAGTGTTAGTGTGCTGACCTCTGTAGTTAAAGGTAGAAATGCTAAGTTCTTGACACATGAGTTGAGCAATAACCGTCAGATGCTAGCCAAACGATTGTGTGTGTGTGTGTGTGTATGTTTGTGTGTGGAGGGGGAAGTGATATATGTGTATGTATGTATGTATATATCAATGGAAATACCAAAATATTGCCAACAAAGTATTCTCAGGTGCATACATTTGTTTAGTTGTCTGAACTTAAGGAGTAAGTCTTGTGTTTCGTACTTTGTCATGCTAAGGCTTCAGAACTGGTTTAACTCTATAGTCATATGTACACATTTATAAAGCATTAACAGAGGTCTTACAACTGCTCATTTACCATGAAGTTAAAAAAAAAAAAACAGTGCTGTTGAGTGATTTTTCAAAAAGTGCTTTACTGTCAGTGTGTGGTCCCAAATACTTTGGCCCACACCACTAACAAAAAAGCACGACAGAGAGAGAGAGAGGGAGAGAAAGAAAGAAAGAGAGAACTATTGAGGAGAGGATTTGGACTTCTGTGATTCATCTTAAAAACTACGAGCTGTCTAAACTCGCCCCCTGGCCTCATGGGTAATTACAGTGTTTGTATCAGTCGGCGTCAATCCCATCGTCATAGCGATTGGAACTACACCCACAATGCTTCACTCCTCAAGTGTGGAGACGCCCCCCCCCCCCCCCCACCACCACGTCCCGCCATCAATACTTACGGAGATTCATAAATGTAACTGTTGACAGTGAGTTACAGTGTGAAAAAAATGAAACTGTAAGTTGTGTCTGTGTCTCAAATTTTCTCTCTCACTCAGAATCTGTCATCACTTCATCACTTCATTTTGTGTGTGCGTGTGTTTTTTTTCTTTTTTTTTGCTATTCTCCTTAAGTCTCTTTCACTCACTCATTCCTTTCACTCCTCATCACAATCTCGACCTTTGAAGGTTACTCACCATAAATTGATTTGTAAATACTTGGGGTTCGGGATCAATTCTTTATCAAGACGAGGCGATGGGGTCGTGCACTTACGCCACATAATCTTCCAGCGAGCCAAGGCGGTCGTCTCTGTTTTTAAACTCCCGGGGAGGTAAGACGATGAAATGAGAAAGAAATGGAGTGGGGGGGGGGGGGGGGGTGGAGGGGAGCTGAGAGAAAGAGAGAGGGAGAGAGAGAGAGAGAGAGAGAGAGAGAGAGAAAGGTGTCTGGTTCTTTTGGAGTGGAGATTTGATGCTCGGGTGCTTTTAGTCCGATCTGCATCTGATTACGGAGAGAGAGGGGGTTTGGGGATCTGTCCTTCACCTCTCTGCACCTCCATCCTCCAGTAAAGTAGCCTGCCACACAAAATACATCATCTCCTGTGGACGAAGATGGTCACTACACGTGAAGGAATTACTAAAGTGACGTGACTCTTTTGAACCCCTCAATTGAATATTCACATAATTAGCAGCTGAAATATATCTTGTGTACTTTTACTGCTAATTAGAAAATTGTAATTCAGTTTTCTAAGTGAATGTAGGTGTGTGTGTGTGTGTGTAGGCAGACTATTGTCAGTTCCTCCTGCTGGCTATAACATTCACTTTTGATTCTTGCCTTTGGTTTTTGTAGTATTGTTTCAATTGCCTGTGAGTATTTTAAAGCTCTTATGTAAATCCTTTAGTTGAAAATGAATAAATGTGAATGAATAAATGTTTCTTTTTGTCCTTTTTGCATTAAAATGTGATTTTTTTTTTTCAAGCTCAGTACTGTGACAAAGGAACAACTGAAGCAAGATAATGGTCTAATCTATTGTGTCTCCTACTTTGGTTTATTTCCCCTTTGTTTTTCTTCTGTGTTTGTGACTGGGATAGACTTGGAAGGGCACAGCATGTGTAGGACATCAATCCTTCAAAAACACCCCAACACTGCCTTGACCTTGGTGTGGAATGACATCTATTTGCTGGCTGGCTGCACACATCTTTTTGCAAATTGTACGGGCCAGGCTAATTTGTTTTTATGCACGTTTAGTCAGGAATGCGATGCCGCGCAGCTCAGGATGCTGGCCAATGGCAGCGGCTGGCGCGTGACAGATGCAGAAAAAAGTGATGGAGGATGATGTGTTGATGTATGAACGGCGATCTGCCGTGTCCTTGTCTTCGTTCAGGACTTCACACTTAATGTCACGAAGACTCACCAGCTGTAGCCCAGTCTGGATGGTATTGCCGTGAATCCTAAAATATCGCACAATTTCAGAGTAATACGTTTCGAATGTATGTCTGACCCTTTGTGGAGCTGCCGTTGGGCTATAGCCTCCCGCCTGTCAGCAAGGCGCGATAATGCAGCTATGAGATAATAGAATTGTCCCTTATCGCCTGTAATATTAGCGGGGTCCATTAGCTGAGAACATGTTGTCTCTGATCTGAGAGAAACGCTGTCCTCTGATGACCGCAGTTCATCTATGGCACACATGAGGCGTCCTCGTATTACATGCCAAAAATAGGTCTCCAACACGTATGTCCTAGGGCAGACAAGACCATATACATTAACACGCGTATATAACCCTGAGATAGCTTTACCAGTACAGACCTAGCACGTACGCATATTGTGCAAGACTTCTGAACGCACATGTAGACATACAAACGGGCTCGCGCGCGGGCGCGTGCTCACATGCCCATGCATGCACGTAGACGGAGGTATTCACTCCTGGCTGTCCGATAATATCAGACTTTAAATATACCGCGGACCATACGTGCATAGTACACAACACATTTACATATGTATAAGGTGTGTGCATTTTTATCTCATAAATGCACACAGAAATCCGTAAAAGGGAACGAGAGAGAGAGAGAGAGAGAGAGAGAGAGAGAGAGCAGCTGGGAACCTTTTTTGAGAATTATTTTCTTTTGCTGACATATCTCACTCCGCTTGGTAGACCTGGAAATATGTGAGGGATACGCAGCAGTCTCTGGGGAGACAAACAGCTTGATCTGTTGATTTAAAGGCACAGAACAATATGTATTAAATTCACAAAATATTTATCAGAAGCTGTTGTAAACGCTTCATGGGTTTTCCACCTTCCTCACAAATGGTTTTTCTTTCTCTTTTGTTTGAATGAACCAATGCTGTGGGACAAAATGTCCGGACAGACACTGAGCACGACTTTTAAAAAACAGCTTTCTTCAAGTTCAAGATTAACACGCAATAAAACATAATCCAAGCATAAACACCATAATGTTATCCGACGATACTAAGGGCCAACCTAATGACTGGAGAGCTAGTTCAGAAATAAGGGTTTCTGAGTTAGTCTGATAACTTGCGTCAAAAGTAGCCTGTTGAACGTGAGAACAGGAAGAGAAATTCTAAGGAACATTCGCGGTAGACGGTCTTGACTTTGAGTTTAAGTTCATTTAAGAAATGTTGCTTTCAGATATCCTCACTACAGGCTTCTGCGTGGTATCATTATTACAACAACACACATTTACCTAACGCTACAGTCTTGAATACACTACTCTGTCTTTACGATATAAAGTTTTCATTAGAATGCGTATTATGGAGCTTGCATGTCTTAAATCACGAGTGTATCGTAAATGTTTATTCAGGGCGTGTATGCAGGAGGTGATGTCCAGTTTTGAAGGAGATAGAGATCGTGTTTCCCAGACGGAGGTCCAGGTTATGAGGTGAGCGAGCGAGGCATTCCGTTATCTTCATATGCCGACAGGGCAGGAGAGATATGAGAGGGAAAGGCCTGGGTTTGCAGAGTGGATGAAAACACACCATCAATATCATTTCTCTCCGCGCATCTCCTCCGCAGCCGCATTTCGGGCCGTAACGGTGCATCTGCTCCCTATACTAGAGGTCATTTGACGAGACGCAGCGTGTTCCAGGGCTTCTTTTAATGCGAGATTTTACAGGTGGCGAGGGAGTGGGTTGTTAAGGGAGGGTTTTTTTCTCATTTCAAACGATCAGGCCAATTGCATAGTCAAACCAAAAGCAAATGGTAATAATGGATGGCGGAGACATATTGTGAAATTTAGTGTGGGGGGATTTGTGAACATCATTAAAATGATGCTGTATTTTTTCTAGTTTTCTTTATTTAATCTTAGAATAGAGTAGGCAAACTGCTTAGATATGGATACACACACACTCACACAAACACAAATTAAGGCATGGGAGAGAGAGAGAGAGAGAGAGAGAGAAATAGGGAAGGCGGGAGAGAGAGAACGTCTTGTCTGGTCGTCATCTGGATGAACCTGTCACTCTCTGGCGACGCAGACATGGACCGCTGCAGTCAGCATAATGAGAAAGTCCTAAGGTGTAACCATGAGGGAAAGGATCTGATGACATTATTTAAATGTGTTGGAGACTGTGACTCTCACTAAAGCAACGTTTCACCCCCCCACCCCACAGAGGCAGGATGCATGTGTGAAAAAACACGCAGCATAATAATGCGGAGTACTGGAGCTTTAAATGGCTCAGTGCTGTTTTGGTAAGCAGCGGTAGCCGTATGTGAATGAGAAGGTGCAAAGTTCATCTCTCTCGAGTACGGAAAATATCACGGCGATAGAGGAGTCAAAGTATAACCTAACAACAAAAACAGAAGGAAGATTGATTTAATAACTTAAAATCAATACACCATGAGGATGTTTATGCAGACACGCCTCCTACAGCGAATTAAAAATGAATGGAGGTTGAAACGACCCGGTTATGTGTGTTTGTTAGCCTGACGCTTTTTTTTTTTTTTTTTTGCTTTTTTTTAAACGTCAAGCGTAAATAATCATGGTTCTCTCAGTATCTCTTCTGTTATTTCACTGAAAAGGTATGGCTTTCTGTTTTTCTCTCTCTCCCTCTTTTTTTTCATTCTCTCTCTCTCTGTCGTTTCCTAAGTGACTTGCCCATCCCCTCAGCCGACTCACCTGGCATCAGACAGCAAAATGACAGCAGGCAGCTGTTAGCCTTTACCAGGATCACATGTCTACCTGCTGGGCACTGCAGCACTGGCCACAGCGAGCACACACACACACACACACACACACAAACACAAATACAGAGACACACAGACACGCACACACACACACACACACACACACACACACAGGCGCGCGTGCGCACAATCATACACACACACACACACAAACACACACACAAACACAGGGACATGCACACACATGCATGCGCAAACACATACACATGCACACACATGCGCATACACACGCAGACACACACACACATGCATGCAGTGTGCCCACACAAACACATTTACACACACACACACACACACACACACACACACACACAGAGATCGAGCGCGAGAGAGAGAGAGAGAAAAACAGGAAATGCTATAGCAGCTGCATCACATGTGGGAGGATGAATATTTTAGAATATAGGAAATGCAAATGGAGTGTTTTGAAATTATGGCAATATCGAAACAATACGACTGCTGGAAATACATCTTGTTGTTTACCAATGCGAGGGACTAGGCTCGCCAGAAAACATCGTACACCACAATTATGACATTGTTGGACAAGATACAGGGAAGTGTTTCAATGACAGAAATATAGGCTTGCAGAACAGCTGGTCCCTGCCCCTCATAAAATTAAAAACACACAC
>NC_044502.1:6578951-6593951 GCF_902362185.1 Chanos chanos | reverse complement strand
TTTTTTTAGCGCGGAACGCATTCGTCTGAAGTGGGAGAGAGACGTAGAGAAGCGCTGCGCTGTTATTATCGACTTTACGCCATAGCGCCGCTCCCCGTTTATGCCCACAATCCTTTTTTTTTTTTTTCCTCACAAAAAAATTGGTCATGACCCCCTTCCAGGTGCCCCCCGTCTTGAAATGCGTCTGTCCTTCCTCTCGTCCCAACCACTCAACCCCCCCCCCCCACACACACATCACACACATACACACAACTCAAAACTCTTCTAAACCTCTTCAGCCTCTCTGGTTGTGACCCTCGGTGACCCTGTGGCTGGGTGTTGTATGGGTGAAAGCTGCCTTAGCCGCAGTGACCCCGGTCACTAATAGACTGGCCTCCTCTTTCTTTGTGCGTCACCCTACAAAAACAGCCTTGTCACCGACCGCCCCCCCTCCAACCCCCCCCACCCCATCCCACCCCTCACCCATTCAAATCTGATAGGAGCTCTTATACCTCTCTTTTCTCTACCTCTCTCCTCTCCTCTCCTCTCTTCTCTCCCTCCCCCCCTTCTCTCTTCACTCTGCATCCTGCTCTTTCTGTCGCTTTGCAACCTGGAAAGGTGCTTTAGCCTCGTGTTGTTATAATGCGCCTGAATTCAGCCACGGAGACCTGGTTATTGGCAAGATCCATTTGCCTTGCCCTGAGTGCTCCTCGAATGGAAACACGCACACACACACACACACACACACACACACGGACACACGCATTCACTCTATCTCACGCGCACACACACACACTCCTTCTCTCTCTTGCACACACACACACACACACACACCTTCTCTCTCTTGCACACACACACACACACGCACGTACACATGCATCCATTCCTCTTTTGTGCTGCCATATGAATGCTCTTTGGAGACTGATAATTATTCCCCTGCCTTTGACACAGGGATCCACAGGCAGTCCTTATTCACTGGGTAATTTGCCTGTCCTCCTCATTCACAGAAGAGAGAGAGAGAGAGAGAGAGTACAAATTATCCTCTCGCATGGGCACCCAGCTCCTCTCACCCTCTCTGCCATACATTCAGCGGGGAAGCAAGGGCAAAAGCAGGAGGAGAGAAGACAGGAGGACGGAAATGGATTGGGCTGCCCTTTTCATTCAGTCTCTACTTTCCCTCTGTCTCTCTCTCACACACACACACACACACACACACGCACACACGCACGCACACGCACGTGCAAAATATCCCTCACACAAAGATTACGGTCAGAGCGAGGGAAATGTTAGGTCCAGCTGAATAATGGCAACAAATTTAAGTCAAGAAACGCTATATTTGATTACGCTTTTTTTTTTTTTTTTTGTCTTTTTCTTACATCCCGTTCTTTGAGACGATACCGGGGGGAGATAGCTGTGGGGTGAGGGCATAAGGAGATTGCTGTAAAATTGCCATCTGTTGAATTATGCCCGGGCGACATCCTTTGCTTTTTTCTTTTCTTTTTTTTTTTCCCAGGTCTGCATTATGAGAGAAATTGCATTGTCATTTTTTTTTTTTTTTCACACATTCAAGATGAGACACATTTCAGTGTGTGGCCAAACCAAGGACTGCATCACCTTTCAGCAAATCCAATAAGAATAGAAGTCATTTCTATGTAAAAAAAAAAAAAAAAAAAGATTAAGAAATTGCGATTTTTTTTTTTTGTGCTATAACTACAAAACGCGGCGTGGGGCCTAGGAATCCAACACGAGACAGCGTACGTATTCCACAGACTGTTCCGCTGCGCGTACTACTGCTCCCACTCCATCATTCTATGGCGCGTGGAAACAGGTCAGGTTTTTTCGGTTGCGAATAAGCCTATGTATATATGCATATCTGCAAAAGCGTTTGCAAATTGATGTATATTCTCCATACCGGGAAAGAGTGAGAGCGAGAGCGAGAGAGAGAGAGAAAGAGAGATCTCTCCGGACCTCCGACAGCCCCCATCCGTCAGCAACACTCCCGGTCCGCCGCGTTACTTCCGCGCTCCAAAGATTTATGAGACGTGCTCCCTGAATACGTCGAAGCAGCAAGAATGTGGAGAGGGCAATATTATTCAAAACAGTGATTACCTAGCGCGGCCATTACGCACGGACACCTGATCACACTGTCATCTCGTGACTTCCTGTCCCCAGTGATGGAAAGTCCAGATCCCAGCGAGGAGTCACCTGGCTCGCAATGGATGGAAGCGTTGCGGGCAACCAGGCCACATGTAATTAGGGATGAGTATGCTTCAGGGAGAAACGTTTGTGATAGATGGATGTGCACAAGAGGGTTTTTTTTTTGGAAAGCTGCAATACATTTGTAATCACGTATTCTCCCTCAAACGTAAAACACCGTGTATAATTGTAGTGTTCTCCCCTCCCCCCCTTCTCACGTTTCATAAAAACTAAATAAATAAATAATTTGATTGACAGCGGAATGGTCCTTCTCATAGATGTCGATAATAATCTTTAAAGAAAAAAAAAATCCCACACCCATGCGTGTTTTTCTTTAAAATTATTTAATTAATGAATTTATTTATTCATGTATTGTTTATCGTGATGGAAATAGCGGTTAAACCAATCGAGTTTGCATGTAAAATTCACCGAGTCTCCAACCTGCTTTAAACTTTAGGTCGTTTCAACCTAAAAGAGACACAGTTCTGTTGAATATCACTTCATTACTGGTGGCCCCCAGGAATGACCTGATTTTATGTCACTCTGTGTGTTCAATTGCCCTACATGGCAACTTAACACAATGGGGCCAACTGATTATACCACTATGCTTATTTTATTTAATGCCCAAAACAGGAGATAATTTTAAAAATCTGGGACAACTAATCATGTAGGCTTTTTTTTTTTTTTCCTTCTTCTTCCTCTTCTTTCGCTTTCCCTCTTTCTATCTGATAATATATCCATTTCTTTCGCGAATATCTCTTACTCTCCAAGGCGACCACTGGAAAGCGCTGCATTTGACACACTTAGCGCAAGTTGGCGAAGTCAAAGAGCCATTTTCAGCCTGTTATTAGCGTAGCCACGAGCGCTAAGCCCCTTTAGAGTCAAGCATCACGAGGGAGAGCACAGCTGCAGCACCTTCGAGACAAGACACAGAGAGAGATAGAGAGAGAGAGTAACCCTGTGTGTGTGGAGGGGTGGGGGGGGATCACTGTAAATGCTTGAAAATCATCTCGCTTATTGTGAAAGAGAGAGATTCGCTATCAGCTTAAGGTTTCAGGCTGGTTTTATGAGGTGTGACAAAATGGCCGTGGAGTGATTTAGCTGTCAATATTAGTGAGTTTTTGTTTTTCTGCCCGTTTAGGTTTCCAAGAGCCGTTCCATGTCTTGAAGCTTATGAGGAAAGATTGGAAGCTTGTTTGTGTCATGGGTTTTTTTTTTTTTTTGTAGGCTTGACCTTTGACCCTTGTCAGTGGATTGATCTAGATTTGTATAAAGCTAAGAGTCAGGGTGTTGTCATGTTAGATCAACGGTAAAAGTCATTCGATGTTTTATTGTATCTTTTTTGGCAAAAAGCCCAGCGTCCTCATCCAGAATACATATTTCAAGGTCTTCAAGAGACTTATTTACAATTACCCTGATATTTCTTATTAAGCACTGACTGGTTGTGCCGCAATAAAACATTTTTGTCAGAGTTATTTTTCCCTGACATAGTTCAGAGACGCAAGACAGGAAGATGCTCTGGAAAAATACATATTTTAGCTCAGCGTATGAAACACAGCTGTAATACCATTAGGATTAGGAGAAAACTACAAAGGAACATTTGGAGAAAACACAGATACATCAAATAAGCTGCTGTGATGTACTTAGAATATTAAGATACATTGTGTTAAACATAATAACTTTGAAAAAAAAAACCCCACGGTGGTCTACTTAACCTTGTTGTCTTGCGTACTCTCGTACTGTGTCCTTCTAGTGTAACTTTACTGGTTGCAGATTACACCATTACACGCAACAAGTAAAGGCAATTCATGAGTCATTTGTTACTACTTATAGACTTAAGATTGTGACCACTTATGGACAAAATCCTGAGCTCATAAACCCAGTGAGATACTAAAACAACTATCAGGTTGCCTGAAACTGATATAACGATTTCTGTATACAGTTTTATCTATGCAAATCATATGGCATCACCACATATCACCACTCAGGGTAGACCACATGACAAATATGAAATATACAAGAGATATATAGATGCATGAATGGTCAAATGAACAAAACGAGCTTACGGAATGTTCAAAATCTCAACAAGGAATAAGTCTTATGAGTCTTAATGATACTTTCGCATCTTTTAGCTACGTTGAGGTGCGTACGGTTTTTTTTTTGTTTCGACATATTAAATGGCCGGCCTGTGAACGCAGCGGTCGGGGAGTGAAGTGACAGTTTGTTATGTTAGCCGTGCAACACTGTCTAAATCAGTCATCGTTTCGACACAAGGGTCTGAGGACCTCCGTGTCCCTGCCTGTCAAAGCACATCTGGTCCTCTCTCAGTCACTGTCAAATCAAGACATCAGAGAGCCGGGGTCTTATCAGAGGTGAACCATCACTCACACTAGAGCTTCAAACTGAATAAAAAAAAACAAAAAAAAAAAACAAAAGCTAATACAGTAAGTTCAGTGGGTTGACATCTTAAAATCTGCTGCATGTCATCGATAAATACAAGAGTTAAACTAATCTCGTGAATATGGAGCAGATAATAGCTCTTGTAGGCATTGGCCTTGCGCTATATAAACTTGCGAACTATAACTGATTGGTATTGACCATCTCAGTGTTGCCCCAAACACGGGTCTTTAGCGGAGTTCAAATACGCTCGGGGTCATATAGTCGACTAACCCAGCGCGGCCGTCTCACGAGGTCCTACAGAAAAAAAAAAAAAAAAAAGAAAATACAGAGAGAGACAGAGAGAGAGAGAGAGAGAGAGAGAGAAGAGAACATTTGAAACTTTAATGGCTTTGGAGATTTCACCAACATTGCCCCTTGCAGGGATTAACCCTTTGTTCTGCGCTAAAATGCTCGCCAATCAATAACGTAGAAGAGAACCAGACATCTTTATTCTTGAGACACAACTTGAGGGGAGCTTAGCCAGAGCCCCGGCCTCTATTCTTCCTCCCAGCATGCACCAGAGCAAAGTGATGATTTTTTCTTTCTTCTGCTAATCTTCCCTAATTCACACAGGGGGCTCTATGAGAAGGGCCCTGGTGGATGGGTAAGCTCGCTTCTCGAAAAAAAAAAAAAAAAAAAAAAAAAAAAAGACACACACCTTGATGTTTGGAATGCAGATTAGAGCTTTTCCAAAAAAAAAAAAGATTTCTTAAAAAGGAAACTGCGGAAAAAGGAAAAAAAAAAAAAAAAAAAGCTCGTAATCATCTTTAAACGGACGAAGGAGCGAATGATAGCAGCTATGCGTTCGAAACGTCATTTATTTCTTTTGCATGATTCAAAAACTGAGGGAAAAAAAAAAAAAAAAGGAGATTTTTTTTTTTTTGTTGTTGGGATGCGGAGGTGCTCGTTGCGAAGCCTTCCTGACGGACTCCCGCGGAGGAGCCGCTTGAGTCTTTGTGTCTGGTTCTGGCGTATGAATAGGAGGCTTAGACATGGCCTGGAGCCCTGAACCCCCTTTTTCTCTCACTACTGATGTCCAATGCATTATTCATTTATTTTAAGACTCATCAGATGCGCGTAAGCTTTAGACGGGGTTTGGGACGGGAGCTGGGTGCTTCTGGGTAATGACACAAAAGGCATTCCTTTCCTGTACTTGGGGCCTTCCTGCGCTCACCCCAAACACCCGACAGAGATGAAAGAGGGTTTTTTTTTTTTCTCCCCCTCTCTTATTGATTATTTAACAAAAAAAAAAAAGAGAGAAAAAAAAGCTGGATTGTGTGGTCTTGTTTATGGACTTATAGCTGTACGAGTGGCGGCGACGAAGCAGCCGCGATGACGGGCTAAGCGGGCTAAAAACGTGAGCTGTCACCTGCTAGTATGTTTTGTTTTGTTTTTGTTTTGTTTTGTTTTGCGGAGCGTACGGTCATTTGGGTTTTTTTATGTGTGTGTGTGTGTGTGCGTGTGTGCGTGCGGAGGGTTGTTTTTTAACTCCTCTGTAAGATGGGCGCGGACACAAAGCTCTCCGTCTCCTTTTGTCTCAGAGATTTAACACTTGAGTTTGCAGACCGCACTTAAGTGCTTATCTCGAAAGACACAAAAAAAAAAAAAAAAGAAAAAAGAAAAAAAAAGAACAAAACAAAAAAAACAAAATGCAGCTGTCTCCTCATACTCTGCATTAGCACATGTCTACCCCCGGCTTCCATTTATTCTTCTCTCTTCTTTTTTTTCCCCCCCTCTCTTATTTACCTCTGATAGACAATGAGCTCCTTTAGTTAGAACATAAGGCATCTCTAATGGCAGTGGGCACTGAAGGGCCCAGTTTTGCCCACTGTAAGTGCCCGTCACGAGTGCCCGTTGTCAGCAGGAATGGCTAAAGGGTTGGCTGAAGTTTTCCGTAGACGTGTAGGTTGTCACAAAGGAAATATATTGATGAAAAACATTACGGGGCGGTATATGAAAGTGAAATTTTTAAAAAGTGGACATTCACTAATTTATGTATTGCATCTCGTGAGGTGGCTAAGTTAAGGATACTCATTGTTCCCTGACAAGCTGTTGCTATTGCTGTGAACACTCAATGATTATTTTTCAGGTAATTAACCTTTGGTGTGTCTGTTTAAATCGACACACATTTTATGTCCAGAAAACGTTTTGAAAGGACTTTTTTTTGTTGTTGTTGTTGTTGTTCTTGTCTGTAGGGTCTTTCTCTCTTGACTTCAGGAAATCCAATTTCAGCCAAACAAGAAAGAGAGAGAGAGAGAGAGTTGGAGAGAGAGAGAGAGAGAGAGAGAGAGAGAGAGAGACAGAATGAGGTGATTTGCATTTCGATTGAAAAATTGATTCATGCCCTCACACTCTCCTTTGCTTTTCATATGGTGGAGGATCAAAAGCCTTTATTAGCCACTGGCCCTTCCAGCATTGTTAGCCTCCCAGGATAACAAAGACAAAGGTTTTTCAGTGGGCCAGGTTCTGCGGAAGAAAAGAACCCAGTTATTCCTGGGCTAAGTTCACATCAAACGCAACGGGCTCACAAGGGGGAGAGATGAAAGCACTCATCCTGACCTGGAAGATTAGCCATATGTACATAGCTCTACTATTCTCACACCCTCGGCGATGTACCCAGAATACAACGCACTTTAGTGTGTGTGTGTATGTGTGTGTGTGTAGGAGTGTTTATGTGTGTAGGTGTGTCATTGTATATGCATGTGTGTGGTGTACAGATTGGGGGGGCGGGGGGGGGGGGGAGGCGTACAATTAATATTATTAAGGGGCTTGTCGTGTTTCTCAAATTAGACAAATGCTTTTTTCTTTTTTTCCATTCTGTTCCTATTAAAACTTTGGCTTTTGTTAAACAGACACAGCGGCTATGGGAAAAGACTTCACAGGAGTGGAGTCATTCAGGAGAAAGGAACTCCCTAATGGTTAGACATTTATTAAGAATCTCCAGAGATTTCAATATGACTATTCCCTTCATGAATTATTGAGAGCGAGAGAGAAAGAGAGAGAGAGAGAGAGAGAGAGAGAGAGATGGAGAGGAAACAGACAGAGATCGTTTTGATGAGCGGCTTTGGACTTGGCTCTCTCTTACCGTAGTCGTTTGTGTTAATAAACGTTTTAGCCTCTGATGCCTGCGAGCGTGCTGAGATTAATACCGTCACAACCTGGTATTAAATCCATTACGGAGAGCAGCGGCTAATTTGATTTGATATCATTTTAATAAAGTTCTGCTATGATTTGAGAGATTGTTTCAGGCTATCTGTGTAATTTTCCAGTTATTACGGCCATTTAGGCGCAAGCTTTGATAGCGGCGGTCGCTCCTTGACTGCTCTGAATGCATTAGTCCAAATGACTCACAGCCCAAGTGAGACAGCACTGAGGAGATAAGGCTTTGTTCTCATACTCACACTGAAACAGGTGAAGGAACGTAACACTCCAAACGTTATTTCATTCTATTCGTTTTATTTTTATTTCAGTCTCAGGTCCCCTGAACGCGTGAAACGCCGATAAATGCGTGAAGTTTTGTGCTGCGTCACCGTGCGCCATGCAATTTCATTGCGTCTTTGAAAACAAACGAGGAGAATAGAAGTATTACGTTGCTACAGCATACGTAATTGCCTTTTTTTTATTCGTTATTACATGGTATTTACATAGTACTTATCCTTTATCACGTATGTAATTTCTTATTGAAAATCAGCCCATCGTGAACACGATCTCCTTTTGATTTAATGTTTGACTTGATGTTTCTTATATTTTATTGGATTACATCAGTACTTACCATTTTTTTTTGACACCTGATGTGTGATTTGCGTGAGATTACTGAGTGAAAATAGTTGTACGTTCTGACGCAGTTTGGCCTTTGGTGAGAACAAATGAAAATAGCACCGAACAGATTAGAGGCCAGAAATACAACTTTGTTTTCTTTCAAACTCCGTGTACCCCTTCAAAAACATTTAACAATATCAAAACATCCACCTTTATTATTAATGGCAGGGTGTACTTATGTACCTGTGGAGTTTTAAGTACTTTTTTAGGTCATTTCAGAAGGTCAGATGACCGTTTCTTTTTATGAACAACACAGAGAAAATGTAAACATTGATTTGACTGATCACTTTTATAACTAGACCATATGTCAGAAGTGGTCGGCTTTCCTTTCAAGTTAACCTAACAATGAGCACATACTAAACTGGTCATTAGGTTACCACATAAGAGCAAAACAATACCACCTTTAAGTTAGGTAAGTTTTTTTTTTTTTTTTTAGACACTAACCCCTCCGAAGAACAAATAAGTAACATTTCTGCTTAGCATTTTGTTTAAAAAAAAAAAAACAACATATGGAAATTTTTTTCTCCTCAGAAAGCTCCAGCGGTTTTAGAAGCTTGTGGGTGAGAGGGAACCTTTCCCTGGTGCAGTTTGGTTTGCCTGGCCCCGGTTGTATTATGTTCATTAGTGTGTCTGAGGGCCACGTCAGGGTCACACAATATGAGTGTTGTTGAACAGAGCCCCAGACCCTCACAGACACAGTTAATGGCTGTAGCTTCCTCTCCAGACAGTGGAAAAGAGGGGGTTGAAAGGGTCGGAACCCCCCGCTAATAAACGCAGAGCCAAGACCTTAGCAAGGCCAGTCCCAAACATGCATTTGAAGGGTTTTGTTTGTTTGTTTGTCTGTTTGTTTTCTGTCATACATGTCTTGATTCGAAGTGTAATGCCAGATGCATCATATCCTCATTTCTTTTTTTTCTTTTTTTTTTCTGAGGGTAAGTGATGTTTTTATGTCTCTGCTCTTTCTCTGGGGTGCGCTGTAATATGGCGTCCTCTGTGACATCGCTGCTGTTCTTGATGTCTTATTCCCGCTGAGTGAGCAGGTTTTGAACAGGTCTGTTTCGAGAATTATTACGAAATGCAGTATGTAGGATACTTGACAAACACACACATACTCACTCACACAAACAGCGACAGAGAGAGAGAGAGAGAGAGAGAGTTTGTGGGTTAAGCTACTGCCATGAAGCTACATGGAGAAAACATTTCTATTGTTTAGAGAGTTTTAACAGACCCTAAATTACTTAGCTTGGGATTTACCTGTGGATGATGCGAGAGGGAAGTTATACTCCATGAATTACAGTAAATTCTCCAATGTTAAATTTTCTCAGGGAGAGTCAAATCGAGTCTGAGAGAGTCAGCATGATCCCACTCTGGTAAGATCATTTAACATTATGACATTTACTACTTGTCAAAAATGTCAGTGCCGCAGGAGGAAGCAGGTTTTGGACTGAGCAGCAGAAGTTTGTATGGTCCATAAGTAAAGTTTCTCTGTTGAAACTTTGCAATAAGAAAAAAAAAATGTACAATTGCCACATTTGCATTTCTGAACACTGTGTTTGGGTATAAAACAGATAATGTCTCACTGACAAACCTCTATTTTTGTAACAAGCCTGAGGTCAAAGATCATAGTGTAGAACAATTATGGAGGTCACAGGTCATCGTTTCACAAGTTCTGAGTGAAAACCCAGGTCTCTGAAGTCTTACATTTGAGAGAATAATTATTCAAGCCATTGTGGTTTTTTCTTCTTTTCTTTTTTTCAAACTCAACACAGTCCAAAAAAGAAAGGAATGCTTAACTCGCATCCATTTTGAATTTCGAAACGAAAAAGTGTCAAACAAGGCATCGGCCAAAGTTCAAAACTTGGCTATCGATTAATTATGGAAATGACGAGTAAAAAAAAAAAAAAAAAACATTACATATTTCATAATTTCTGTTTTGAATGTTTCTTTTGAAACCTCTCATATGTCAAAGAGTCAAAGGTTTTCTTGCGGAGGCTCGTCTGAGTCAGCGTAACCCTTAGAGACCGTCCTGTGGGTTCAGAGGGCCTTCAGGCAGGAATCAATGGGCAGATGAGCTTTCCGTTTCATCACTAAGCAATAGAGGTCAAACGAGGTCACGCCTGTATTAAATACATTGGAAATATTCAGATATTCAGATGTTATAAACAGTAACCATTTTGCCTGTTAATAGAGGTTCGATACAAGTGGAAAAAGAAGAAGAAGAAGAAAAAGAAGAAGAAGAAGAAGAAGAAGAGGTAGAAGAAGAACAGGAAGAAGAAAAAGAGGAGGAAGAAGAAGAGGAAGAAGAAGAAGAGGAAGGCAGTAAAGGACATTTAAAGGACATTAATTCATTTGCGTTATGATTAATATCAACAGTGCAAGTGTCACACCTGCGGACACACAAATAGTACCATACATAGATAGACTAATCTACAGTAAGCCTAAGTAGTACACTTTCTTTCCCCTAGTGTAAAACATGGTAATTTGTGACTTAATATCAGTGCCAATTAAATTAATTGCATTAGATGAGGCAACTTAGGGAGGCCCCTTTCCGAACACCAAGGGAATCAGAGAATGAGCTGTTCTCTATCTATTTCTTATTTTCTCCGTCTTTTCATCCGTGTGGATTTTCCCTGGTTAAGTTTTAAAAAGACGACTCCGTAGATCACGGGCGAAAACAGCTGGACGTCCACGCGAGCTTGGCCGCTGGTTTACAAAGGTAAAAAAAAACGAAAGAGCAAAACAGAAAAAAAAACAAACCCCGAAGAGCAAACCAAAGGAGTTTTACGGTGGTGGGCGGGGATTGCGGTCGGAGATTAAAGCTACGTCAGCTGCAGATTATTGTTGGTTTTCTTTCTTTCTTTCTTTCTTTTTTTTTTTTTACCATTTTATAAACATGCACTGCCTCTAATTTAACTATACCTTGTGGAACTTTAAAAACGTGAAGGATCTGAATGCGAAGACCAGATGTGTTTTTGCGAATGGCAGAAGCAGCCATCGCACCGCAAAATTCCTCCGCTGCGTATTTCAGGTGGAGCGGAAAGAGGCAGAGCCGCTCAGGGCGATTTTTAAAGGCCGTGCCAAAATGTTGGGTTGTAACAATACCAGACCACTCTGATTCAAACTTGTATGATTGTGTAACTTTAGGGGGAAAAAAAGGTTGTACATAAACAATGCTATCAATGAACTATATAACCTCAAAGTGCTTGGTTTTTGAAACTATGAGACTATGTCTCAATCCCTTACAATTAGCATTAGCCCTAAAATATATCATTTTATGCAACATACCTTCTTATTGCGCACTGACTGGTCTCTGCCCCACCGTGTCTGTCAGTGAGATGAACAATGAGTTGGTGGAATAATACCTAATATAAAATATTAGAGCCGCTATGAATGGAACAACCAAGCAAAATCTTCAGATTCACTTTTGGGCGCTCTCAGTTTCTATCCTATTTGCATTATTGTATTATAAATCTCTCTTTCTGTCCCTGTTCTTTTGTTTGGCTGAATCCCTGCTCATTCGGAAGCTAAAATGAAAGCTGGTCCTAAGCTTTCCCTCACTTCACCATGTCCCGATTTATCTTCCGTTTTCCTCTTTTTCACCCCTTTCTCTGTCTCTCTCTCTCTCTCTCTCTCTCTCTCTCTCTCTTTCACTTGCTTGCAAACATTAGGTCAGTTATAAAGGGAGTAACAAATTCCATCAGATATCTGATCGTGGGATTATAAGTAAACCCTCATAATTGACTAAAAGATTAAGTACGCTACTAAAACCAGGGACGCTTCAAGAGTAACACAGACTCGCATATGTTTGCTTCTCCTTTCCTGTTTTTTTTTTCCTTTCTTTTTCTCTTTTTTTTTCACTGCTTTGGATGTACATCTAGTTTGGATGAGTTCATCTGGTCTCGGTCTCTCGCTTGAACTACTGAAATCACACCCTCTAATAAGAGAGGCAGGAGTGCTAATCAGTGACAGGAATGCTAATTAGAAACCAGACAGGACACAAGTCAGTCACGGAAGACACGGCGTAAGCTGAGGTCAGAAGGAACCTCGCTGTTAAAATTCAGGAAGAAGTGTGGGGGGAAAGTGTGAAGAGCAGGGAACTGACTCTAGACAACCTCCTCATGGTCTCCACAGAGCCATTAAGTTAGAATTTAAGGGGATCTATTGGCTGGAAAAGCACCAATGTTAGCTTGATCTTTTGGTCAGCGGTTCAGATTTGCTTGTCTCTTTTAACCCGAAAGGGTCGTCGTCCAAAGCTTCCACAGGAAAGCCAGAGAACGTTCCGTTAGATGAGTTTCAGATACACGGAGGTTACGTATAAGCACATCCGGTGCTCTATGCTAAGTCTGTATTTTATAAAAACGGAGTCCACATTTTAGAAAACGGATGACCTTGATGGAGCTGAAGTCTCCTGGTCTTGGGCTTGATGGAGTAGTTCCAGAATTCCTAGCACATTAAAACAAAGTTACGAGATCATATCATGTCATTACATTAAGGATGAGCTCTTCCTGGATCTATCCATCATGAGGAGGCAATCCTGAGAGAGAGAGAGAGAGAGAGAGAGAGGGAGGGAGAGAGAGAGATGGGAAAGAAATGGAGACAGTACAAGCAATATCGCAAAATATTCATTACTTGTCGGAGAAGCTCCATATGGCACGGAACAAAGGTGTGACCTAGCTAGCAGCTCTGAGGCACTGCCAGCCAGCGCTGTTAATTGGACAACAAGATCAGAAGCCGTATTAAAATCCAATTAAACGGATACGAGCAGATTGGTGAGTGATGTGCAGTGCCGTATAATTGAGTATCAAGCAAATGTCGCCATCCGACTGCCCCAGCGCTGCTGAATAAATGATAAGACAACAGGAGAACGGAAACAAGTTGGCACATTAGCGTCGTAGCTTCAGGCCCCTGTTTACTAGGTTAGCGCTTCTCTACACTGCCGTTTTTTTGGAAAACTGTCGACGGGAGATTTTCTTTAAAGGAGCGCTACCCCCTTTCTCTGACAAGAGCACAAACCAAAAAAAAAAAAAGAGAAAGGGAAAACACTCTGCGTTCAGTTTGTTTGCCAAAATCTTAGTTTCATTTGTTATTTCGCCGCGATATAATCCTCCCGTCAGTTGTTGGAGGTATGAAGTTGGGAGAATTGTAAAGGCTTTGACGGTACTAAAAAAAAAAAAAAGTAACAGTTGTAATTTCACTTGATCTATTTCATCACAATCTCCTCCTCTACGTCTCGAACTCTTCTTCTTTCCCAGGTGAATTTGGGGGGGGGGGGGGGGAAGCTACGTCATTTTTTTTTTTTTGAGCAAGTCCATGACCGATGCAAAAAATCAGAGACATTTAATTTGTTCAGGGAATACTGACGCTCCAGAGCAGTCTATACCGTCACACCTGCTGCATACTGCAGCCGCCTGAATATGCAAAAAAAAAGAAAGAAAGAAAAAAAAAAGAACATTAGTTATTGCCCGCGTAGGTATGTGACAGTATCTTCACTGTAATTTTAGTTTGAATTGGGCTCAGGGAAAAAAAAAAAAAAAAATTGCACGAGCTCTTTCATTTCCCATGGACATTTGTCTGTGTCAGTCCAAATCTGTCAGATACATAGCTTAAGAAAATGTCAGTATTTTGCAAAACCATATCTGCATTTACATTATTGTTCCCCCCCCCCCCCCCCCCCCCCCCCAATATTAATTTCTCTAATATTTCACAAAAGAATAAATCCATGAGTCAAAAAAACCCAAAAAACAAAACAAAACAAAAAAAACCCAAGAGATATTTACCAGACATGAATTCTGAGAAAGCATGGACATGGCTGAAACTTTATTAATAACTGGGGGAAAGAGGACATTTTATTTTAGCCAGACAGACAGTTCTGCATATATTAAAGAGAAGCAGACGCAGAATTACATATGAACTTTATCAACCCCAAAGCCGACACTCACGCGCACACACACACACACACACACACGTGCGCGCGCACACACACAAAAAGCCAAGAACAAATCAGGGAACGAATAGCCAAAAATCAGATCCGTCAGTTTAACCGCACCGATATCTTTCTGTCTCAGCAACCTAAACTTTACAACACTGTACTGGCAGCTTTCTCTATCATTACTGGTCAACAAATGTTTGTCAAGTGTCATTAAGGGCGATCATTAGGAAAGAGCTTGTGTTATGATATTGAATTGCAGGTGGTATTTAGTGCGGCTAAAAATGCCTATCTTCTCTCTGCGTCCCCCTTTCCTGCGGTCTACGCGGTGGCTGCCTTTGAAATACTGTTGCTGACTTTATGCAGCCATCTGCAAATTTTCAAACATTTTTCCATCAAAATATCCCTTCTGTAGACATTTGTAAATTAAATTGAGTGATGTTCTCCTTTACTAGGGTCAAAAGAGGGAAAATTAGAGGCCTGAATTGTTTTCAGATATCTGTAAATGTTCGGTTCAGATCTTTGTGTTTATTTTACGGATTTGAGAGTGGCATTTTGCGGTTCATCATGTGACAAGATGAAAAACTTTGGGAATGAAAGTTAAATTTATAAAGAAATGTTACCAGCTTTTATTGAAATTT
>NC_044502.1:6556451-6573951 GCF_902362185.1 Chanos chanos | reverse complement strand
TTTTTTTTTGCTTGAAAAAAAAAGAAAAAAGAGATTGATGGGTTTTCAGAGCCGCTCACGAGAACCTTCGCTTTTGAATCAAGACTGCAGGAATTTTAAAAAGCAAAAAAAAAAATCATTTAAAATGAAGGTCCATCATTTTAAATAGCCGCATGAACACAATCATGTGTGTGTTAGTGTGTGAGTGTGTGTGTGTAGGGGTTTGTTTATTCGCATGTATTTGTCGATGTCTGGGTACTGCCAGGCAAACACAGCAGGACAGCCGGACTAACTCGGTTCAGAGTCCACAATCCACCTCCCCTTTGCACCCCTGTTTTCCCCTCCCCTCTCATCTCTTCACCCCCCCTCTCTCTCCCTCTGTCCCCATCTGCTTGGAAAGGTCAGTGCGTGTCTGGGAAAGGGGGCCTGAGATCTGCCATGCTTTATTAAAGGTCAATGTTATTCAGCAACACTTAATACACACACCAGACCGCTAATACACACACACACACACACACACACACAGACACTCACACACACACTGCACATACAGACAATATGAAGGCCAAGGGGAGGGAGAGTGTGTGTGTGTCGGGGGGGGGGGGGGGGGGGTGTATAGGATTAAGGGTCTATGGTTTGAAAGGGGAGAGACTTCTCTGGAAAAGAGATTTATGTGTGTTGGTCAGCCGAACTACCCACCCCCCCCCCCACCCCCCCCAGACAAAGAATGGCCCCCAAGCTCCATCTTCTGAATAAAGAAAAGACTATGATCACATTCATATGGAAAACACTCCAATTACTGGGACGTTCCTGTCTACGGAGCATGTAAACATGTGGTCTAATTCCTGTTCTTTATCTGTTTTGTTTACCTCATGTGTCTAATATGTTCATGTTTGTACCTAAATCCACTCTCCACCCTGGCTTTATCTGCTATATACACAGCACAAGTGCAAACATGCAGAGGTAGACAGGTATTGTGCAAAATAGTTACTTTTGCATTTTCTGTTAATAATATCTGTAAAGACAGAAAAAAAAAAAAAAAAAAAAATCTGACCAACTGACCAAATTACGTATTCATAAATGACCTCACTTCTCATCTCTTCTCGCAAATTTCAAAATACCAGATGGCTAAATCCACCGCTGGCTAACGGTGCTCATCAATAATGAACTAAATCTACTGTGTTACCCTGAAAAAAAGAAAAAAAAAAGTCTTAGCCTATTACATTAGGTACTTTGCATTCCCTCTAGACATTTCACCAAACATCTTACACCAGAATCAGCGATGACACCCTTAAGATACCACTATCTCATCAACTTGCCCTCTATCCACACGTTTCAAAGAGCAAGGCAGCTTACAAAGCTGCCGGCGGCTTACCTTTACTTTTCTTTTCCCTTTTTTTTATCTCCTTAGGTGTGCGTTGGCTAAGAAAATCAATAACTAATTGTATAGCTAGCTTCAGACAAATACAACAGCCTCACCTCTGTAAGCATATTCAATGATTCAGTCGTTGACAGTCATTGGGGAAGGAATGAGGTAAATGATAGTGCGGTGTGCGTTCATTTTGTACAGTGTAAAGTGTTGGCTATGTGCAGATATCTGTGCTAAGGAGAAAAGCTCTTCGTGCTGTGAACCGGGTGACCTCTTTTGGTCCTACGATGGTTTTTCGTGAAGTATGGGGGGAGTTGGGGGATGGATCGGGTGTCTACAAAGGGGAGTCCAGCTGGTTGTGTGAGAGAAGAATGACTGACAGTCCACAGCGACCCCCCCCCCCCCCCCCAAAAAAAGAAGAGTGACCAAAGAATGTTTTCTTTGGTCATACTATGCTAGAAGGTTGTCTGTTGTTAGCAAGCTATTTCTACAACTCTACTCTTTTTTTTTTTTTTTTTTTATGTATTCAGTTAATTGGTTAATCTGTGTGAATCTGTATGATTAATACGACATGTTTCTGTAATAAAAGTTTTGTAAACTGACACGAATGGGACACAGTAGTTGCAGTAGTTAGTGTTTAGCATTTACCGTAAACGATTCCACCGTTTATTTTGGTTTCATACTGGGATTAACAGTCAGTTTGCTTTTGTGTGTCCCATCTTCATTGACACACCAGCTGCAACTACAATGGAACAGAACAAAAAACAAACAGGCAGCACAATGCCCTCTACTAATAATTCTTCCACTAAGTGTGTGTGTGTGTGTGTGTGTGTGTGTGTGTGTGTGTGTGTGTGTGAACAGAAGGACAACCCAAAAATCTTGATGTCCTTGTATCATGGTGGCATCAGATCTTACAACAGTCTGATTTTGGGGGTCTCAACTGATCACCTTCTTTTGAATGATTCTGCAACCCCCCCCCCCCCCCCCTCCACTGGTTGAGACCCCATTCTGTCCCAGACCCGTCCAGACCCATCCACACCCCCCCCCCCCCCCGCTGTTTTGGTAAGAACATTGAGACAGTTTCATGCTCTCTGCCTGCTTACCCTCTCTGACCGAGACTGTTTAGGAGAGATTAAACACAATATGAATATCCATAAACAGAAAAGGACCTTCAGACTGTGTAAGCTATCAAATGCATATTTGCATCTAATCCCCCAGACAACCTCACCGTTACCCCCGATATACACCCCCCCCCCCACCCTCACCCCACCCCATCTCTTCGACCATCATCCAATCAGCATCCTCACAATTCTGTAGGGGATTATTTGGTGTGGTGCTGAATTATGCATGAGGTCCTACCCTCTGGCTTTCAACGGCACCTCCAAAATCGGACTTGGCACTCAGCCAGTTACGGCGGGGTCCGCAGCTGCGGGTCAGGAACAGGGGACCCCACCAAAAAAACCATAGCACTGTCTCTTCGTCCTAGGATGGAAGGGGTGAATGATCCCCGAACCCCTCCTCTCTGTCCCTCCCTCCCTGCAAAATATGGAATTGTCTCTTGGTCCGTAGATGTCAGGTGAGAGAAAAAAAAAAAGAGAAAAAGATGATAGAAAAAATTGTACGGGAGATGAACTTTGCCTGAGTTATTGACAAGGGGTGGCCATAAAAACTGGCGCCCAACTGTCTCACAAACTGTAGACACAGGCCTGAGCCGGGGGTCAACGATAAGATGACCCTTTTTTCTTTTTTTTTCTTTTCTTTTCTTCTCTTTTCTTTCTTTCTCTCTTTCTTTCTTTCTTTCTTTTTTCACCATACAAAAAAAACACTGACTGCAGATCCTAGCCTGCTGCACCTGGGCAACCTTCTCCTTGCCGTATGTGTGTCCTTATGTGGCGGGGGAGGGGGCAGGGTTGGGGTGGGGAGGGGGGGGGGGGGGGGGCGGGGGGAGTGGGTTGGGGGATGTGGGCACAGCAGTGTAGTCGAGAATTGTCTCACCAGCCGGGGTGGAGTTTCACTCTCCCGGTTCAAGGCCAGATTAAGAGTTTTACAGACCAGACAGGGAGTTCCGTCCTCTGTGTGTGTGTGTGTGTGTGTGTGTGTGCATGTGTGTGTAACATGCACAGGCGATGAGATCGTATGGAACTCTGTCCATATGTACCAGTGTCCACTGAACGTCCCCTAGGTCAAGTACAATCTTTAAACACATCAGACAGTAATAAACACGGTGTTCTGTACCATTCCAGAAAACACGCGTGTGTAACCAGGTCAGTAAAACCTCCGGTGCACCTTCAAAGTACCATTCGCGCCAGTTTGGGTCAAAGTTTAAGCCTTATCGGGGGAAAAAAAAAAGTAAGTCTTTGATGGTCTACGCAAAGTGGTGGTTTATAGTACTTGCGATGTTTGTAAGGCCTTTTAACATTTTGAAGCATGACTGAAAACTTAAAATACCTTAAAACACCTACCTGTAATCTAAAATATTAGATGTTGCTTATAAAACTACAGATATTGTCAGCGTAGCGTTTTTTGGGCCAATAAAAAAAAGGAAAGGAAAGGAAACGAAACAAAATAAATAAGTAAATCATGTATGACGCCCTGCGCTATTGCAAGTTTTTTTCTGGTCAGAAACAACATGCTAAGTGGTCAACGCTGAAGGACGAAAGCTTTTGCCGAGGACGCAAACGGAAAGAAGAGAGAAGAGGAGTAAGGAGAGGACAGGAACGAAAAGAGAAGAGCAGAAGAGGTGTATGGGGGGGGGGGGGGGGGTGGGAGTGCAGGGTGTGTGTGTGTGGGGGGGTGGGTTGCTCTGGGGGCCCTCTCTCAGACAGACATGCAAACCTCCTAGACCTTTTTCCTTTCTGTTGGTCTGCTTCAACAAAGCTGCTCAGTCATGTGAAACTTAATCTTAAGCCCCCCCCCAAAAACTCACCTTTGACCCCTATCCGCCTTCACACAAGGAGAAGGGGCCAGCACAGGGAGGTTTTGGGAAAAGGTCACGTCCCCCAAAAATCTCTTTGGGCACACGTGTGCAGACGTGTGTGTGTGTGTGTGTGTGTGTGTGTATGTGTGTCCATCTACGAATGTATGCATTCCTGTTTATATGAATGAATGAAGATCTCCTCATCCTAAAGAGCCTTTCCATTCTCAGACAAAACACAGACCCCTGTTTCTCCTCATTCCTGTCTCCTGTGGCTTCGGTTCTTGTCTGGACAAAGTTTCTGTCTCCTTTCACCTATTTAGTTCCCATCCTGAGAGGTATGTGCCTGTGTGTTGTGTGTGTGTGTGTGTGTGTGTGTGTATGAGAGAGCTGTCCTGTGTGATTAGTGCTTTAAGGAGGTTCCTGGAATCAAAGACCTCTTCTCTCTGCAGCTGCAACCAAAAGCCCTTTAGGTTCTCCTTACTAGAACAAACACACACACACAAACATACACACACACACACACACACACACACACGCAATCCAGGATTAGTGATACTAGGCCTTTAGATGGGGGTTCCCCTCTTATGCACGTGAGGCCTCTTAAACTGTAAACAGCGAAACAAGTCAAAACAGAGCATGTAATAAGAGAGAGAAGTGAAGGACTGTACACTACCACATAAGGGTGGGGTGTGGGTTTGTTTTGTTAAAGAGGGTTCAAGTGTTTTTGCCCCCCCCCCCTCCCAAAAAAACCCCCCCAGAATGTTCTTGTCATTCAGGTGAATTGGTCTGTGGTAGTAAATTAAAAGAGAGAGAAAAAAAGGCAGCGCTTGGAAAAAATGAACAACATTGTAAGTTCTGAAAATCTTGCGACTTATTCACCGTAATGGAAATGAATCCTTTTATCATTCTTTCATTCTCTCTATCACACACGAACACACACGCACACACACACACCAAACTGTGCTTTCCAAGGTGTGTCTCACATGACAAAAGGATCCTTTTTTGTGAATAGCAATCGACAGATCCTTTTCATAAGGTTGAAAACACATTGGTCTTAGCTGGAGGAATGGGAGAAGAAAGGGTCGAGACCTGCTATGGGAAAAGTATGCTTGCTATGCATGGGTTGTTTGGTCACTGGATTTGTGTGACCTGGCATTGTTACCCTTCTGACATTGAACTTGGGGAGATGTGAACTCAGACAGCAATCAGAGCTCAACAATCCTGACTCACCCCCTCACACACACACACACACACATTGACCTCACCAGCACTGCCCATTCTGAGACTTACAAGGCTTTATCTTAACTGTCAACACCTTAAAAAAAAAACAGGATCCTTTTCTATTGGTGGATTTTAATCTTACCCTTAGCTTGGCAAACACTGAGAGAAAGGACAAGGAGAGTGATTATTCAGTCACGTTGCCTTCCTGAAAGACAAGGAAGGAGGAGTGTGCAGAGAGAGGGAAAGGTAGTGGAACATACCACACACACACACACACACACACGCACTCATGTATGTGCTCACAGACACACACGCAGACACATACAGACACACACACACACACGCACACACACACACACACACTGACAGATGACCAGACAAGGCCAGAGACAGAGACCGATAAGACGGCGAACTTCCGTTCCCTACTTTATCTAGATGAAATGCAGGTAGATAAACACACCTGGTCTTTACACATACACACATGCACATACACACACGCACACATACACATCTAGACGACTAGTTAGCGACTTCACCTGAGAGGTAATGATTACAGGATAGAGAGGTTTGAAGAATCAAGGTCCAAGATATTCAGAGTTATGGCAGGGGGGTAGAATTAAGTTCAAAACATTTCAATTTTTTTACAGTTTTGTTTTGTTTTTCTATGCTGAACTGTATTTTCCTCATTAATTAACTCTAACTCTCTGACGCTACGAAAAATAATAGACAATAGACCGTCACCATTCATATTTGTTTTTGTTTATTTATGCCTTTTTTTCAGCACAAGTTGGCCAAATGAAAAAAAAAACAAAAAACAAAACAAAATGCAGAAAACAGAGTGGCATATCCAAAACAATTTAAGAAGGCAAAAAACCGACCAACCAACCAGCCAACCAACCAACCAAGAGAAATGCTAAGTGGTCAATGACCTTTGGTCATTTCAAACACACACAGAGAAAGACTGAAATATCCAAACAGAAACAGAATAAAAGCATATCGATTATTGAGTATTACTTATCTTCTGTTTTTAACAGAACATGTAAACACCAATAAATAAACACTCCCAAGTTATGAAGACAAAGTTCAAGTTCACAATAAATCAGCTTTCAGGTCAGACTTTGCAAAAGGGAAGAAAAAAAAATCTTTTTTTTTTCTCATTTAAAAAGTAAAACAACCAACTAAAACAGGCTTTTTTTTTTTTTTTTGCTTCCCTGTTTCCTTTCTTCTGTTTTACTTTTAACATGCTTTGCATATGAATTGTATCCCAGGTCAAAGTATAAAGAACCTCTCAGCTTATAATTGGTGATGGAAAAAGTAAAACTTAGTTGTTATAAGATTTTTTTAAACACCATTCATTTACTGACTCTTAATTCAATGAATATGACTTTTCTGTTGTTGTTGTTTTTTTTTTGCTTTGTTTGTTTTGTTTTGTTTTTTATCCAAGATGGCTGGAATGTTATGAGGGATACAAGGACCAGCAGTAAATTTTAACTTTCAAGAAAAAAACCTCAGCGACCACTTTGAGCTACTGCATATCGAAAAAGAAAAGAGAGATACATTAATGAAAAGATATGTACAAAACCCCTGTGTATCAGGACCGTGAGCATTTTTAGAAAGGATTGTGTCGAGAGACCATTCTATAGCCTTTTGCATCTCGACAACTCTATTTCTTGGAAACATACCCCCCCCCCCCCCACCCCCAAATCCAAACATTAAAAAAAAAAAATATTCACACTATATTATCCTGCCAAATTAAGAGGAAAAAAAAAAAGATTATATACTGTGGCAGCACATTGGGCTCTTTAAAGAAAAAAAAACTACTAAAAGAGGTATGTTCATATCTTTCAAGAGAACAAGCAACAGTTAAGAATACAAGCCTCTATATAAATACTAACATGCCTACACTAGGTGAACTATTAACCTTTTCCTTTCTAAATACAGACGAAGGCAAAACTGCAACGTGTCAGAACAGGAATAAACACACAAGTGTCTTTCCTATCTTTAATTCTCCCTAAATATTATTATTAATTTTTTTTTTTTAATTCTTAAATCTCTTCATGATGCAACCTGAAGATTCCATGTATGGCAAAGGTAAAAGCGAAAAATAAAGAAGAAAAGGCCATTTCCACATTATAGTAATTTACTGTAATTCCAACGCCCAACACTGCCAAGACATTTAAGATAAACACCCACAAAAAAAACTGAAACAATTTAAATTAAAAAAAAAAAAAAATCCTGCTAAAGATACCAAAGTATTACATAAAAACACTTAATCATTAATTCATTTATAAAATTTGAATACAAAAGAAAACCTTGCTATTTGAGTAGCAAGTTTGGAGTATTCTCTCTGAGACATGAATGTCCATATACGGACCCTGCATTGATACCAAACTCCCAAACTACCAGGCTTTTTTCTGGGAAAAACTGCTGGCGGGGAATTTTTTTTTTTTTTTTTTCAATTTTCATTTATTTTCGCACGATGCTGCTATGACATCTTGTCAAAACTGTCGACGTAAGAAGCAAAGTTTTCCCTCAAGTGTCCATCTGTAAACAGGGAAAAACTGTAGAGTGCATGATTTCGTCCTGTTGAAAGAGCGTCTCGTTTTAGACTCAACCGCCTGTACCTAAGATTAAGGAGGCAGATACAGATCTCCAGGCAGAGTGACAAGTGCTATTCGTTAATGTTAACTAAGGGGGACGATCTGGTGAATACAATACAGCGCTCACTGTGAAGGAGCCCACACTGTGAGAAAATAAGTTCGTACAGCTAAGTGCTTCTCTAAGGAACAGGGGTATATACACTGCAAAAAAAAAAAAAAATCAACTTAAGATTTAGAGGCATGGTTTTAGAATTAGGTTTCAGATATTCTTTACCAAAAAATCTGGGAATAAAACATTTGAAATGCAATGTTTGAAAAGAAAAAAAAAAAAAGATAAACTGCTTAGGATGAATTTTCACTAAGGAACATAAGTAGTAGCTTAGGCTTCCATCTTACATTCTTTTCTTTTGAAAACTGACCTTGAGTATGTCTAAGTTACATAGGGTTTGCTGTAGGGAAAAGTTTCTGAAGCCATCAAATATGTTATTCACGAAACATGTTATTAGTCACATTGAACTATTATTAGTGACCTTGTCAACAGGAACTGATAGAAAAAGATTTTCACATGACTTTCACATATCTCCATGAGTTACTTGGCTCTTTTGAAAACCACCCATAATTCGTACCATATATAAATCCAAACGTTGATGTCACTTATAAAAACCAAAACTATGGCAAGGTACACGTTTGCTGATAGCATCTAAGCTACAAAAAGAAATTCATATCATTTTGGGCAATCTACAAAACAATGCAAAAATTTTTTTCATGTAAAATGTCCAGATAAAATTTTGAGAGCTTAAATTTTGCAAACTGATGGAAAAATCGTTATTGTACCTTCCTGTTTGGTACCAAAAACACAAATAAATATTTTATCCAAATGTGAAAGCATGTATGTTGCTAACGAAAAGTTATACGTAAAAGAACACAATGGTTTACACTAATAATCGATATATATAGATATATATGGGATATACTGACATCGTATCCTTGCAATTAGTGAATTCACTTTAGGTACTTGATGCAAGAACCTTCTTTTGCACTGAAACATACCCATATTCAGTATCTGGCTAAGACTCCAAGCTTATGACAAATGGCAGGAACCATGAAAGCAGTGAAGATATGCAAGGCACTATTCTTTTTTTTTTTTTTTTTTTTGCAAATAACTGTGTAAGTTCAAATTTGTTCAGTACTCAACAAACAGTTTTGTTATTGTTGTTTTAACATCTAGTTGGTAGTTCATATGTTCTATTCCATTTGGACTAACCTCCCCTTAACGGAAAAAAAAAAATGTTTGAGTGTCATTCCCAGTGTGCATGTGATTCATCGATGAAGTACTTGCCTAACTATTTATAAACACAACTGTACATGATATGTAAAATATTAAGTTTGCAGCATGGATTTTGTCTGTCTTTTTTCCTGTTTTAATAAAATAAAATGGACCAACATTAACACAGCTACTTCTAATCAATTAAGCGAACACATCAAACATGCCATTGAGTTTGTTAAAAAAAAAAAGAAAAGAAAAAAAAGTACAAAACACTTTAATTATTGCACATTAGGGAGGCTAAAAGTCTTGCATCAATGCAGCGGTATTGCCCCGATTCATGCTCTCCAGCATTGATGTAGCGCATTTAATCCAAGTCCTTTTTTCCTAGGACTTTGCCAGAGAAAAGAAATATTCACTTCTCTACTCAGTTTTAATTTCATTACTCATTGACCGGTCACTGTGCCACTTTTTCATGTGTTTCTCCAGAGTGCTGTACACACTGAAAGGCATGTGGCATATTTCACATTTGTAAACGTCTTTTCCCATCTGGCCGTGTGTTTTCATGTGACGCGTTAGCTTGCTACTCTGGGCGCAAGCGTAACTGCACAGCTCACACTTGTACGGCCTCTCACCAGTGTGACTGCGTCTGTGCACAGTCAGGTTACTGCAGTTCTTGAAGACTTTGCCACAAAACTCACAGGTGTCGCTGCGTCGGCCATCCTTGGAGCTGGGTCGCCCAGGTAGGTGGGGAGTACTCGCCCCACTTCCGGTCCCGCTACGTCCGGAGGCAGCCCCTCCATCTAACTCGCCAGGCGGCGTAGAGAACCTTAGGCTGCCATTTTCTGAGGAGTGCTCTGAGGAAGAAGCGAAAGGTGATTGTCTAGAGTCCCCTAAGTTGAGGAAAGGGTCCTTGAGCTGTCGTGATGCAGCGTAGCCAGCCAGCCATTGTGAGTAGACGTTCTCTGTATTAGGGATTGTTGGGGTGAGGGGTTCTAAGTCCTTCTCCACCTTGATTCTTTTGGACAGGGGGCTAAGAGAGCCAGGGCTGCCTGCCAGAAGTTTTCGAGAAAGGTTTTCATTCAAAAAGGAGGCAGTTCCATTGACGGTGGCTCCACAACCGTCGTTGGCACGATCTGACTCCATGGTAGAATCTTCATCAGCTCCGTCTGGCTGCATTGGGTTCCCAAGAGGACCCCTTTTATGGGGGTTGAGAGCATCACTGTAAGGTAGCGTCACCTCCATACCCCTCTTGTTGCGGCCACTGCTGTTCTCGTGGTGCCGTGCTCCCTCCAGATTCAGGCTGAAGCGAAGGTCTTTCCGGTCATCTCTTTCATTCCCCATCTCCTCCTCTTCTTCTCCTTCTTCTTCCTCTTCTTCCTCATCTTCTTCTTCTTCACCCTCTTCCTCTTCTTCTTCCTCATCGTCTTCTTCTTCTTCTTCCTCCTCCTCCTCCTCCTCCTCCTCCTCTTTTCCATTCTCAGGTATCATGCCATTATTCTCAGTCTTGAGTTTGGCCACCACAGATTTGAGTGCACTAGTGGCACTGCCTAGCAAGTCGCTTGTGCCTGGCTCTGGAGAGCTGGCAGTCGACTGGCCATCATCGGACTTGGAGGTTGTGGATGAGGCCTTGTGCCGATGGGTCTTCATATGGCGTTTCAGCTTGCTGGCTTGGGTGCAGGCGTGGTTGCACAGGTGACATTTGTAGGGCTTCTCCCCGGTGTGACTGCGCCTATGCACAATCAAGTTACTCTGGAACTTGAAGGACTTGCCACAAAACTCGCAGGACTTCGCCTTAGGCGTCGGTGTAGTCGGCAGCTGCTGATTGGGTGTCAGGCGAGAGCCGGACGGGGACTGCGACGCCATGGGTTGGAATGGTTGCAACAACCGTTGCATTGGGCTAGGCCGGTTGGGAGACATCGGCGGTGAGGCACTGGCCGAGTTTCCCGCCAGTTCCCGCAGCCGGCGTGAGAAGTCCATAGCTGGCGTGTCCAAAGGAACGGAGTTGAGATGCATCACGCGGTCAAAGGCGCTTGGGTGGTGGGGCGCCAACACCAAGTCGTCTGGACTCAGGTGGTGACGTGGAGGTGGACTGAAGAGCGGGGGCGTCCGAGGGTACCGCGCCTCTCTGGAGGCTGAAGTTCCGTCCCTGCTGGGAAGCCTCATCAGACTGTAAGGACTGCCGTCTGCTAGGTGACCCGCATGCAAGGGAGGCTGGGAAGCACAGTCACCTCCCATCCCAGCTGCAGAGGCCACTCTGGGTGTGAGAGGACTCCCGGGCTCACTCTCCAGGTAGATGCGCAAGCCGTGTGTGTTCTGGGCATGCTGTAGCAGGAACCAGGCAGTGCTGAAGGGCTGCTTGCACGTTGTACAAGTATAGCTACTGGGCTCATCTTTATCTGTAGGTGAAAAGGGGGATAGGGGTGGGGGTGGGGTGGGGAGATGGGGGGGGGGGGGGGTGAAAGAGAAGGTCAGCTGTCCATCTGAGGAGGCTTAAATTTTGTTCATGTTTAAGTCTCTATGTCATATCTTTAATAAGCACACATGAAGGTTAGCAATGTTATCTAGGACATGCCTTTTGGAATGTCCATGTTTTGCATTCAAGAATTCACTGACATAAAAGAGATAATCCTAGTAAATGTGATTCATTCATTTAAAATTCATGCACAATTGTGAGCATTTGTAAGTGAACCATGACCTATTTTGTCAGTGGTATTAGCATGATAATAAACACTGATATTATTTAAAGATTTTTCGAACATCTTTCTTGTTTGAAAGGATGCTGTAACTACCTCAAATGAACAGAGAGAAAATCAGCAGTTAGACAACTGCAACACTTTTGCATCTCACCAACATAAAATTAACTTTCCATTGGTTAAATCAAGTCTAACAGCTACCAGCATGTTCTGACAGAATTAACATTTAGACTGTTAGACAGAGAAAATGTCACTCTTGGAGAGAGAAGTTAAAGGTGTTCGAGCCCTGGGGAGAACATAGCAAAAGAGTCATTTTTCAGACCCACTTGTCAGCCACTCCGTCTGTCGAAGAGCAATCTGACACAAAAGGGCCAAGGCTAAAAAATGTGCTCCCAATCAAAGCTCTTTTCTTTTTCTTTTTTCTTTTCTTCTCTTTTTTTTTTTTTTTTTTTTTTTACTGCATAAGAGATTTAGGGAGGCTTGGTAAATTATGGATCATTACAATCTACAAAAATTACAGTTAATTGCTGCCACCTGTGTGGGGTTTGACCTACTCTGGAGATTTTCCATCATAAAAAAGGCCAGTTTCTCTGTCTGCTTATTCTCACATTCTCGCCAAGCATACATGCCATGCTGTGAAGAGGATGAATGCACATATAATACACGAATCCCAGTCATAAGAATTCCTTTCAACATCTTCATGGACAAGAAAAAAAACACATACATTTATCTTATGCAGGCGAAGATGTTCAATAACCTTATGTTTGAGGTTTGTTTATAATGGTAATCGTGAAAAAAAGGCATTTCATGTGAAGCTTTTGGTTCAAACCCTGCCTTGTACCAGAGGCATAAAACACATCCATGTGTTATCTGACTGTACAGTCTACTAACACAATAATGACTTATGGACACATAATAGGCACTGTCCATATATACTTTATAGGCTTTTAGCAATACATGCGAAATGTATTGGAGGCACCAAATTAA
This sequence comes from Chanos chanos, assembly GCF_902362185.1. Classification (NCBI taxonomy): domain Eukaryota; kingdom Metazoa; phylum Chordata; class Actinopteri; order Gonorynchiformes; family Chanidae; genus Chanos; species Chanos chanos. The sequence continues at coordinate 6,560,918 of NC_044502.1, read as the reverse complement.
CACTATTGATGGATTGCGCAAGCCTTTGAAGACGAACACAACTGAATCATGCCTACCTTTCTTTATTCTGACACACGTCTCATCTTATAAAGAAAAGACGCTAAAAGCGCGGGGAACAGCTGTGTCGTGAAGGTGTCACACAAGTCAACACCTTCCAAGGACATCTGCCACTTAACGGAGTACATCTCATTTGATTATGCTTTATAGGCAGCCGGCGTTTTTTTTTTTTCCCCCTTTCCCTTTGCTATATAATCATCCCACACAGGTGACTTTTAACACCCCCCCCCCCCCCGCCCCCAGTTCTGAGAAGACGACAGCAGCCATTACTGATGGCCTTGTCTGAGGAGAGAACTTATTGATCAGCCACGGCCTTGTTTCTCTGAACACATCCCTGACAAACCCTGACTGCCCCTTCAATAGCGATCCGTGAATGAAGGGCGGGGTCGGGGGGTTGGGAGTTTGGGGGGTGGGGCTGTGGTGGAACTGGTGGATCCTGATGATTTGTTGACCATTCAAAGATTTCAGATCAAAATAAAATGGACACTTTCCTGCCACACCTCGTCGCTAATATGGCAAAGTTACAGCGTTAGCAATAAACGTACATCGGTACAGTAAACGATATATTGCCTCTGCTAAACTCAAACATTACGACAATGCTCACCCACAGTTTTGCCAATGTCTTAAACGCTTTCCTGAACGGCCATTTGGCGTAAACTACATCTCTGAAATTCCTAAATTTGACCAGATAATCTTATGAATGAAGAGTGAATAGGAGAACCTTCTGATAACATTCACGTACAACTTTATAATATCCAATGCAGCACCTTTAAAAGTTCATGTGTTACTCCAAGCACTGATGCTGAGAATTGTGTTCAGCCATTCAGCCGGACTCAACGTGGGTCTCCACCATTGCCATCAGTATTCTCAAACTGTATTGTACACCAGATGTCCACACACAAACACACACACACACACACACACACACACACATTTATCCATTGTCCTGGCATGGACTTTTGTGGCACACCAAACGACTGACCACAAATAAAGTCCCTTCTGACCAATGCTTGTCCTCGGCCAAAGCCGCATGCAGGAAATGCAGATTACCTCCAAAAAAAAAGAAAAAAAAAACAAAAAGAAGAAAAGACTAATCCATGCTCTAACAACGCTGGTTCAAAACCAAGACCAAGGTATCTTTCTTTACAGATGAGATAGATCTAAGGACAATAAAAAATCTTTCTACATGTTGTTTGACAATAGCAACACTAATATGCCATAAATTTGTTCTTTCCGAATGAGGATTAAAAACAAACCAAATATCAGTGACATTTCTGTTTCAGTGAGTTGGCCAAACAATACAGTTTCACACTGGACAAAACAGGATGAAGGAATGTGTGTGTGTGTGTGTGTGTGTGTGTGTGCATGTGTTCTGATATGCCATATGTTTGTTCTCTATCAATGTGGATAAAAACAAACAAATATCGGTAACATTTCTGCATTTCTGTTTCAGTGAGTTGGCCAAACAATACAGTTTTGCACTGGACAAAGCAGGGTGAAGGGATGTGTGTGTGTCTATGTGTGTCTGTATGCATGTTCTACAGTAATGAGAGGCCTTGTCTTCTGAGCAGCCTTCTTGGGTTGAACTGCGTTTGAACTGACCAGGGTAAATTAACCGTGTGTGCAGATGATCAGAGATGGACCTTCACACAGTGAGCCTGGCCTCTCTGTTCTCTCCAAGATCATCTCTCTCTACTTGCAGCCACTTAATGCCACGAGGCAAGGTCAATGCTACATTTCAGTATTATCAAAGACTCACTCTTGGTTTACACAAGGGCTATGGGGAAACTCATAGCCTTTTCTTTTGCATGTGTTTAGCGTTATTTGCATTAGACATTTTCTTTATTCCATTCATCTGTATTGCGTTGTTGTGTTATAACAGAGGATGCTGTAGAATGGATCAAGAAGTTCAAATACACTTTCTGGACTGTACAAATGATGAACAAAGTGATCAAAAAACTATTACACCTGCTTCAAAATGTCTATAAGCCAACATAATTTATGCTTAATACATTTCAGCGTGAGCTTTTATTGGTCACAGTCATTCTCTGCCTTCAGTAGGAGACATTTTTGTGCAGATCAAATATATATGCTAAAGCTAAATATGCTACTTTGATCTAGATTATGTTCAGAGGACCAAGACATATTTTGGTTCTTCCTCCTTACAGGTGGTCAACACGACAAGATGATATCATCAAAACCTCCGGGAAAAGCTCTGTGCTTGTTTTCTTCTGAACTACCGCAGACCATATCTGACCATATGAAAACAAACCCCTGTTTCTATGAAAAAGACAGAGATAGAAACAAAAAAACAAAACAAAAAAAAAACGACGTCAACGTGAAGGTTCAAGTGAACGAACTCGTTCTTTTATAACCAGATTTAACGTGTCTTCGGTCTGCAGTATCCGTTCGCTAGCGGCCCACTCACGTGTCACAGGACGGAGTCAGTCACACATTTACATAAACACACACACAGATAGCATCAGAATGGAACCGGTAGGACCGGAGCTCGCGATGCGAGGCCCCTCAGCGGAAAAAAAAAAAAAAAACCTGTCAAAACACGCTCATACTGCCCTCACCATTTGAAGACCACAGCAAGGTATGAGGGTACAATTACGTACAATTTGTAGGGACATAATTGCACTTCACTCAAGCATCCGTGCCCTTGTGCCTGACTCTGTTTTAATCTGGAAACACAGTGATTTATTTTTTATATTGGGATACAGTGCTGGGATATACAGGCTGTGTTGGACAAAGCGAGAAAATGGATACTTGACAGGAATAATTGATTTATTTTCTTTTTTTTCTTTTTTTTTTTTTTTTGCAAGTTCAACTGCACATCAAGCTAAAGGTAAACACACTGGCAAGATAATATGTCACGTAACTCAATCCTTTAATAATACATAAACACTTACACACACACACACACACACACAGACAAAGGCCTCATCACCATAATACGGTAGCAGCAGCGGACAGGATATAAATGAAAATAGTCCCTCAATCCCCCATTTCACTCAGAGAAACTCAGATTCTGAGTGAGTAAGAGCAACCATTTTGGGAAAGGGGCCACACAGGGAACCCCAAGCGAAGGGTCAGCAGTCACCGTGGCAACGAACACTAAGGGAAGCAGACGGTGGTAAGAGGAATGAAAGTGTTGGTGGAGGAGGGGAAGGAGATGGTGTGTGTGTGTGTGTGTGTGTGTGTATCTTGGGGGGTGGGAGGGTGGTATCGATGTGTTGACTGGGGCGCTAGGAGCAGCTGGAGGACACTGGGAATCAGCCATGTACAGGAGGATGTTGCGGATGGAGCTAACACTTCTGTTCCTTACGCCATGTGACGTGAAGTGAGAGTTGCGCATACACACACACACACACACACCACACATGTATGTGGTGCTAAGGGATTGTTAAACGACTACCTCTCCCTTTGTTGCTTTTCTCCACATTGCCACCAATAACTTTCTTTTTTTCTACATCCCCTTTGCCAATCATACCGCACCTCAAGTCAGCGTCTAGACTCGTAAACATACTGTTCCCAAACCTGGCATTTAGGAATGCAATACGCACCATTCTGGAGTCCACATTTCCTGAGGGCACGCGTGTGAAGTCCAACCATTCTTGATCTATTTCTCGGAAGAAAACATAGCGTCTCTATCAGGATATACGACCCCTCTCTCTTAAAGGAAAATCTATGAATACAGTGCAGTGTCCACTACCGCTAAGACGTTTTATAGTGCCCCAACATTTAGACACAGTCTTACAAAGGTTATTTCAAGAAGAATCTTTTTTTCTTTCTTCCTCCCTAGGAGAAGACCAGTGACTCTGAGAGAGCATGTGATAGCAGGCCTACTGAGGAAGCCCATTCAGGGTAGCCCCTTGGGCAGAGCTCTGTCACTGGGACCTGCACAAAAAGACCAGTGTTCCCAGTTCATGCAGCAGACACAGGGTCAATGTTTAAGGCTCCCCATCTGTTGTCTCACTGCTCACAGCCCAGTGAAGTGTTTAACATTCTCCTGCTTTGAAAAGCTTTGTTCTCAGTGACAGATGATGAGAAAAAAAACAGATCCTATGACCAAACCTAGAATGTATGAATATAAATGTAATACAAATGTATGAATATAAATATATCAAGAGAGCTTAATCAGATGAATGCTTTTAAATGAATAGGATTTGGTCAATATTCGATAATAATTAGAAACAGTCAAGGCCAGTTTCAATCCATTTCCCTGTCATAAATGCTAAGTTCATGTTAGCATAGTACGCTATGGCCTTGTTGAAAATTTTTGAGACAAATAAAATAATTTCCAGATTATTATTAAGCGGGACCCGAGGTATTAAACTGTAAAAGCGGCATTTTCCAAAAGCTCCTGAGACTTTTTGTTGATGTAGTCATTCATGGACACGAGAG